>NC_056725.1:735221815-735521815 GCF_019279795.1 Protopterus annectens
ACATTGTGGTGTACAAGGCCAGTGATGGAAACAGTCTTCATTTTTCAGGAATATCAAATAAAATGTTTTAGTATTTTGGGGGAGAGTTGCTAATTTACTGTACCAGGAATATCACAGGAACATTTAGTAAACTAGGTTTTAACATGGTGTCAACTTGAAGTTTCTTGCTTGACAAGCTGCTCAAAGAATTTTTGTCAGTAAATAACTGACAGACAGATTCTTAAATAATTATTTAACACCAGGTAGTTTACATTCAGAAAACTATTCAACCAACTAAAGTGTAGGGGGCTTGCTTGTGGATGACTGAATGTGGGGCTGTGTAGGAATTTCTGTGTGTGTGTGCATGGGTGTCTGAAAGTATGTGTTTGATTGAATGTCTGAATGTACGTGTATGTGTACAGAGAGTGTCTTTGCTAATGTGATGAATGGGTCACTAAAAACACGAGTGATCAGGTCTAACAATGCAATTAATCAATTCAGAGACATGTTAATGAGGCAATAATAAAGTCTTTCTCACTGCAGCCATTGTGTATCTGAATCAAATTTTCACCATCACACTAACTAATAAACCTGCATTGGGCAATCAGAGTGAGAAGCAAGGATTTTAGTAAATCTACTGATAGTATCAGTGAGCAATGAGAAATAGTTCAGTTTCTGTTGTCACCATGCATGGTTGAAGAACTAACAATAGACTCTATTATTATCTCTTTAAAAGGCAACTTCACTGATATCATCAGATTTCTTACATTTGTTAGCTATGTCATACAGACAACAAATATTACAGATACATCGATTAAGTTCCTTTAATCAAATCAGCAATGAAATTCATTTGCCAGTCTTCAAAATTACACTATTGGAGGAAAATGCTGTCTGACAGTATGCAGTGTTTTACTAACACAGCTATGCAATACCTGGCCAGTTTGTGCCATACAAATAGACATATATAGGAATCTCAAGATATTTCAATCTTTAGCCTTGTATAAAGTGATAAAATAATTCAAAGTTTGTTTTTTTCAAGAGCAACATTTCAAGATTTCCCGACCATTAAAATTCTTAGTATGATTTAAAGATCTTATTCTGGTTACTTCTTTTTCAGTTTTACAAAGTATTGCAGTTAAATTTAAAAATCATTTGAATGTAGGAACTGAATTTGATTTCCAATTTTTTGTAATAACTTTTCTAGCAACTGCCAGGAGGGCCCAAAACATTTTTTGTTGTTGTTTGGCTTTCACAGATACAGGAAGTGGAACATTCATTAGTTCATTCCCAATTATATTTATATTTATCTTTAAACATACTATCTAGCAATTAAACAGAAAGGTTTCATTTCTATTATTATTATATTTCAGCAGCGATACTTACTGAAACTTTTCAATTTCCTCATCTATTTATTCAATTGAATAATTTAAATCTCTTATAGTTAGCAAAATATCATCTGCAAAAAGCTGCATTTTAGATTGACAATCTGTTAATTGAGAAACCATCAATTTTTTTCATTGCTTTTTATACGTTTGACAACTAATGTGAATCATACATGGGACAAGAGGCACCTTTGCTTTATGCCTTTGTTTAAAGTGAATCCTTAAGAAATGCAACATCCAATTTTAGCATATACGTTGGAGTTTCTACACAGGTTTTCCAAAATTCCAATAACTGTTCTGGAAATGCAAATGCTTCTAAAATTTTAAACAAGTAGTTCCAATCAACAGAATCAAAGGTGCTCTTGATATCTATGCTATTCATCACAAAAGATCAGTTGTTAAGGGACAATTACTGAGGACATCAAGGATCTCTAGCCTAGATGTGGATTTCGATAAAGAATGTTCCTTCTTGAAACAGATGTCTTTACATCGTGGTTACCCAGAACCCCTATTAAATTTATTGATAGATGAAGTTTTGTTTAAAAGGAAAGAGTCTTGGTTTAAACCAATTTTAAGTAGCAAACTACGGGTATGTGATGGATTCTCGACATCTAGTACTGAGATCAATGACCTTTCCGTTGGTGTGCTAAGCTCATGTCCACAGAAGCTTCAATGTAGCTTTGTGACTACTTATAATTCTCAAAGTAAATTTATTGTCAATATTATAACAAAGAATTGGGATTTATTTAAATCTAACCATGTAGTTTTCGAACAATTGGGTTGTAAACCATCAGTAGTTTTTAGAAGGGGTAAAAATTTGAAAAACATACTAGAGAAACGTAACAGCATAAAATAACAGGAACGTTTAAATGTGAGAGCTGCAATTATTGCAGGTTCATTGATAGTACGAACTCTTTTACAATAAATGGTCGTACATATAAAATGAAAGCTAAATACAATTGTAACTCTAAGTTTATCATTTATTTGGCCAAGTGCACAGGGTGTTTTGCATTCTACTTGGGTAAAACAGAAAGAAGATTTTGGGATATGATTTATGAACATCAATATGCAATAACCCACAGTAGATGGATAATGCCTTGGCGAAACATATTCATAGTGACATTACTCATAAATTAAAATTTTTAGTGATCGATAATTTCACACAGGACTGCAGAGGTGATCCAAGTTCTTTTATGTTGGAAGAGTTAGAGCTACTCTGGCAGTTGAAATTAAATGCCTTTAACTATCCTGGCTTAAATGAAGCATGCTCTATTATGAGTATATTGAAACTCAAAAACTTGCAAAGATAGTACATTTGCATTTTATATTTACATTTTTACTTTATAATTTGTATCTTTTTTATGTACTTGTAACCTGTATGAATAATAATTTTTATTAGGCCATCATATCTAGTTTTGAGCTAGGTTTTACTGTGTTTATAACTTATATATAGAATGTTTTCTTTAAAACTGGTACTTGAGACCTGAATCAATATAATTGTTTAATTATCAATTTGGATGTTGGTTTCCCGTACTTTTTTGTATTTAAGGATTATTTTATAGCATGTATAGTACTTCTGATGAAGTTTGTTTTTAAACAAATGAAAAGTGCTTCAAGTTTACTCTGTTGGTATTGTTTTATTAAATATATGTATAGTCTATTTTGCTATTCAGTCTTTTTGTGTTATTGTTCTAAGTTTGTCGTGCCTGATTAGTATATTGATATCTATGCTAATTAGAGCCAATTTCTTGTTCATCCTTTATGCTAAGTCTAAGAAAGTTAATAAACTTATTATATTATCATATGTTACTCTATTGGCTATAAATCCTGTTTGATCTTTATTAACTAATTTATCTACCATATCTCTTAATCCGCGGTGGTGGTGCTGCAGTAGCACTGTCGCCTCACAGTAAGACGCTGTCCGGTTCGACTCTCAGCTAGAGCGTCTTCTGCGTGGAGACATGCGTGAATGGGCGTACCTTCGTTGAAGGTTGTGCGTTAGGGCTGGCAACTCAGCACTTAAAAATCAACTGCCAATCATTAGTAGACTGGAGTTCCGCTGTGGTGAGCCCTGGCCGGGAAAAGCCGAAAGACACAACATCATCTCTTAATCTTGTAGTGAAGATAGAAGTAAATATTTTAAATCCTACATTTAATAATGAAATACATGATGAAACTAACTCCTTTTCTTATTTAAGTATAGGTGAGATTACATAAAATTTCCATTGGGGAGGAATTATTTTGTCACTCTGAATTATCCTGAAAATGACACTCAGTGAATCTAAACTATTTAATGAAAGCAGACTATATAATTCCATACATAAACAATCTAAGCTTGGAGCTTTACCATTTTTCTCTTTATTTAAAGCTTCTTTAACTTCTATCAATGTAAAAGGCTTATTCAACAGAAACATTTATTGCTCATTACATTTATTAGTAACAATTTTCTTTAAATAATTGTCACTTTAGTAACTGCAAGGATTATTTGTATTTTTATTAACATCCTCACGAAATTTAAAAAAAAAATATTAACCATTTCTTATATGTCTGATGTAAACTAATTACTGTGAGGATTTGGATATTATTGATGTGTGCCTTTCTGCTTAACATCTTACTTCAATTAACTAATCTATGTAGATTTTTGAAGTCATTGCAATTTAATTTTTTCTAAAGCTATCTCCACTTCATGCATTAAAACTGGCTGATATTTTGTCATTACTTTTTTAATGACTTCAGTACTATCTAATTTCTTTATTTGTTGTTCATACCTAACTTTGGGTATTTCATCTTGTGTTTCTAACAACTCCTTATTCCACACTTTCATTTTATTATGAGCCCATCTTCCCATTCGATCCTTAATATGCATTTTAATGAATCCCACATTATGATTTTACTATCCTGACCATTATCATTTAAAGATAAAAAATTATTGAGTTGTTCCTTAAGGTAATGCTTAAATTCTTTTAATTTTATCATATATACTGAGATTCTACAAATAATCTTGCCTCTTTTCAAACAAAACATTAAACTGCACTTCCAAAACCACTGGCTGTGCTCCTGTAGTAAACCTGATTAACTTTCCACTACTTATACTCTACTTGATAACTACCTCCTACTTCTTGCTGACTCCATCCTCCACTTAGCTTTCTTCTTCTACTCCCACTTGTCTTCCTAATTACTTCTTTGCTTGCTGACTGTCTTACTTGCTCTCCTTTCCATAACTAATCACTTCTAATTTCCCTTATTCTTAGCTCTCTTTTCTCTTACTTCCTACCTGTATCGATATCTTACAAAGTATTTTTAACTTTATATAATGTTTTTGGACTTTAACTGTGTGTGGTAGTAATTATTTAATTTAATATCTTTATCATACTTAGTATTTTATGTTTGTATAAGTTTTTTTGGACTGTAACTGTGTGAGTTAGTAACTAACTCACTTAGTAATAATAAGGAACTGTAGAGTTGTTAGTTTTTGTCTCTTACAAACTTTCTTTGAAACACAATGATGTTTTTCTTTATTGTATTCTCTGTGGAGCTTTTCTCCCCGGGCCTCTACTGAAAATGGAAATATCTCCAGCTAGACTAGCCCGGTCAACAAATGTAAAATAAAATAAAATAAATAAATAAAATGTCCTTATATCCATTAATGCATTAATACTTGGTGCATTATGATCAGATAACCAACAAGGAATAATTTTAAAATAATTCACTTTACTAAGTAAATCTATAGAGGCATAAAATGTATTAATTCTAGTTTGTCTTTCATGCTCTTAAAGAATAATGAGTGAAGAACAGTGATTTATCTTCTGTTTTTACTAATAAATCAACTAAATTATTATTACTAATTCATCTATTTAGTGCTATAGCGGATGTAGGTATTTTAACTTTCTTCTATTTACCTGCATCTTGACCAACAGCTAAAATCCCTACCACCCTTCCAATGATTTTGTAGTAAGTTTAAGTTTTCTTTAGACACTCTTGAACCTATTCCATGAATCCAGTAAACTTTAACTAATGAATAGAGTTTGCCATTATATTTAATTATTGCAGATGTATGCATTCCTTTGGGATCATTAATGGATTCCATGACCTTAGGCATTACAGAAGATTTTCTACAGAGTATAGACGTTACATAATAGATTAAAACTATCCATGCTGTACATTTAAAAAGATTTTCTGAATGATAATATGACACATTTATGCACTATACTAATTTAATTATATATAAGACTCTAATGCATTCCTCCAAAACGATCTTAACATTCCACACTTTTTTGAATTCTTTCTTTCTTTCTACAAACTAAATTACTAAAACATAAAAAACAAAAACAAATAAAAGTCTGCAACTATAACTGTATATACTGCTAACAAAACACAACCTAGTATGGATACCATAATTTGTAGTTTGCCTATTGAGTAGGCAAACTACTATACTATCGCTCTACCTACCAATACCTAAACATTCATCAAAAAATAGCCAACAGCTACTGTGACTTACAAATAATTAATATTTTATATAAAAATTAATATTATATATATATATATATATATATATATATATATATATATATATATATATGAAAAATAGTGAGTCTCTTAATTCAGTTATACATTTTGCCATTTAAATTCATTCCCTCATTACTACATAAAAGTTCAACAATCCTCTTCTAATAATCACAAATATTAAATAATCCAACAAATAGTGCAGTATATACCTACTTAAGAATAGTATAAATTATCCATTAAATATTCCTAACTTATTCACTCATTCAACATTATTATAATTAAATTTCTAAATAAATAAGTAGAACTGAGTGGGACTTCAAGAGATAAAGATATTTGTAAACATGCAGGTGACAGCTAACCTTATTATAATAAACTATAACACACAAGGGAAATCAATGCACATATATATTTATCATGCTAAAAGATATACACATTTTATAGATGTAACAACAGCACTGAATTAATTTTTAAAGGACATGTGTCTAAATCTCAAAATTTTGCAACATTGTTAACATGACACATATCAAATTAAAAAAAATCCTTAAGCTTATTAAACTACTTTATAAAATTATGTACTCTACTGGGGTTGAAGACGTGTCTTGCTATTTCTATGGAGTCAAAAACATCTGCAGTCTGTATTGTACTCAAAAGTTACAATGTGCTTAATTCAAACCCCATTCTCCCTTCCCTGTTCAAACATATTGAAAAAAATCTACTTTATTTTCTATCAAAATGGATGTTAAGTCAAGGCTGAACTTTGAGTTATCTTAGTGAATCTAATAACATGCAACATGTAAAAAGCACCTAATTTCACATGGCCAAGCTTCACATTTCAGCTTCCAGATTATTTTCAAGTATTTTTATATGATTTTTTTATGTAAATTACACTAGATATTGTACAGTCACATTTCTGCCATATGCAGGTATATGTAATAAACATCCTTCTTATATTCTACCATATTCTATATAACTTGCATTTCTATACTCCCACCAAAGATCTCTTTAATCATCAGCTGTCTATTAAAGATTATAGCATGTGTATATATTTCTTAACTTACCGATACTGCTCTTTCAATAGTCTTACATACTGGATATTTCATTCATTGTTATCATTCATAAGATATTTACTCTTCTTATTAATGCTAGTATTACAAGCAATCTTGACTTTATAAACAGATTCCTGCTTGTTTAATTTGAATGTGTGTTTTTAGCCATTGTAAACTGTTGTTCTGCTCTAAGCTTCACATCCTGATGTCAGAATTTGATTTCAGCATGTAAAACTGACAACTCACAGGAAACAGCAGCTATTTCCTCTGTAAGGTTCTCATTCTTCTCAGTAACAAAAGTCTAACTGTGCTTCTTTCCATTAATATGTACAGAGAGAGGTAATACTACAACATAAGCTATTAACATTCAGCAAAATGTAAGCAAATTATATGTTAGCAACAGCTCAATATAAAACATTACTATAGTTTTTGTTTTACCAATTCTTCACTTCTAGGAAAAGAAAAAAAAGGTTATTTTGAGTAGATTTCTCACATATATACTTGAAAAAAAAAAAGAAAAAGAAAGTTCCTGTTTTCACAGACATCAATGATAATCTTTGACCTAAATTTTCTTCAGAACAGCTTGAGGCAGGAAGCAAGGCAAGCAAGGATCCAGCATTCTGACACAATTGGTACATTATTTTGTTCTCAAGCATTTTAAGTGTTACCTGATTCATAAATGACCTATAAAAGGAATGTGTTACACAGGAACAAAGAAAACAAAATCACCAGCACTTTAACACTTCCAATTAGCATTTTACTTAGATCTGACTTTGTTACCCAGCAATGCACATACTAAGCTAAGTTGAACAAATAAAATAAAATTCCTAACTTTCACAGTCTTAAAGTTACCATTCTACTGCTTATAATTTAATGACACCGTCTTACAGAAAGTGGTTATCATTTAGAAATACACATAAGTTTAGTTAAATGAAATACAGTAAGTCACTGTAAATATAGTAAAACAATAAAACTAACCATTTATATTCCTCATTGTGAAAACTGTTTTAGCTTAAAATATAAATGCATACTTACAAATGTTTTAAAGCTTAAAGTCCATTACAAATGTTCTACTTAATGGACAAATCTATAGCTTCATAAAATAAAAGTCCTGTAATCAGAGAATAAAAGTCACTTGTTTTAAACTTTTTAATTTTAGAAGCATTTTTCCAGGAATTCAGCTCACTCTGTATCTCGAGGAATAGAGTGTTCCACTCCATTTCTTTAGAATTATTAAGGATTTTATTGATGTTAGCAAAATAAGATGCTTCCTCCAGTGTGTCACATATTTTGGTTCCTTCAGAAACAAATATAATCTTTGCAGGAAATACCAAAATGGGTTTAATATTGTTCTCTTTAAGCTCCTTGATCAGTGATATACATGATTTTGTTTAACTCATTACTTTACTGGAACTATTATCTGACAGCATGTTGACCTATTTTAATAGTGGGCTGGATCATGCTGTTTTTAATATTTGAACTTTTACAAAGCTACACACAAACTTAAATAATAATAATTGAATGTGGTGGTGAGTTTTCCTTCTTCGTAGGTGCTGTCAGGAATCTATGTGCCCTTTCAATTCCAAAAGATGACGTTTCAGGAGGATTTAATGTTTTATGTAGCCAGATTGTTAAGAAGTTTATTGTATTGCCCTCCCTCATACTTTTTGGGTATATATATATATATATATATATATATATATATATATATATATATATATATATATATATATATACCATAAATTCTAATATTTCATCTCAGTCTTTCTAAATCATCAACTTTTTCTATGAGCCAGTTATTTTGTTTTAAAAGAAATTCAGTCTGAGACTTGCCTTCAGTTATTCTCCCTTCATGATTATTTAAAGCTTCATCCATACTACTGATTTGTGCACTTTGTTGTTTCGTAAGTTGTTGTTTGTCTTTTCGGCTTTTCCTGGTTAGGGGTTGCCACAGCGGAACACAGGTCCGCTAATGATTGGCAGTAGATTTTTTTATGGTGCCGACTTGCCAGCCCGATGCCCAACCTTCAGCGAAGGCACGCTCATTCACGCATGTCTTTCAGAGGCCACTCGACCGGGGGGAGGACATGCAGACTCCACACAGAAGGCACTCCAGCCGTGAATCGAACAGGAGAACCTCTTGCTGTGAGGCAACAATGCTACCACTGTACCACTGCAGCTTTTTGTTGTTTCGTAAGTATTTCTAAATATTCCATTTTCTTTCTGGTCTCTTCATGGAAACTTTTTAATTTGGAATTCAGTTTGACTATTTTAAGTTATACAGCCTGCATTCTAGACATTAGTGACTGTATGTCTTTTGTAACGCAAGAATTTTGAGTACCATTTTATGAATGAGTCATGTTGAAGTCTCTTCTCACTTAACTAAGCAGTTGAAATTCTGGCAAGAAAATTACAGCTTTTGAAAAATGTGAAGCTATATATCTTCTCTCTATTAGTGAATAAAATTAGCTAACAAGTATTTCCAAATTTTAATTTTTTTTTATTATATTTTCTGTCAGAGAAAGGTTTCCAGTCATAGAGCTTTCATCAGTTACTGCTCTCAGTTTGCCATCTTAGGTACGGCCCACTATGGTTTGACTTGTGTATACCATAAGCCAGATTCTGTCAAACTGTTGCAACACCATCTTGATATTAAGGGCCAAACATAATTACTGAATACATGCAGCTATAATGGCCACCTGAATCATGATTTCCACTAGCTCTGGATCAAAGAAAATATTTTATTTGTAATTTAAAAAGTTGCGCACAGCAGGAAACAAGACAATGTTCTGCATGAACTCAGCTGGTAAGGTGACAAAGGTTGCTTTGGAAAACTTTTGCACACTTTTTAGTATGTGGTAAACATTTTAGTCAGCATCTTTCTAGATGTGTGTTTGACATTTGAGGTCTTGAGCATTTTGGAATCCATGTTCCTTTGTAGATCATCACATTGCAAATGGCTAACAACAACAATAATGATAAGGACTTCTCAAAAGGCAAATCCTGGAGTATGGCAACAATGACAATGAATATAGAAAGGAACCAAATGTGCACATAGCAAATAATCTAATGGTAAGCAAGAAGAAGAAACAGCAAAGGATGTAGGCAGAGTACTAATATGCATGAAAAGCTCCACGACAAGTACAGAATACAAGGTTATTATGCATTCTGCATCCATTAGAGTACTGTATGCAGTTCTGCACCCCTCGTTTTCTTCAGGATAGAGAAAATTTCAGAAAAAGACAGCAAAATGGGGCATGATCTTTACCAGAGGCCATATAAAATGAGGATGCCCAGTTCTGATGAATGGACATACAGCAGACTATGGCAAGCATGTCTAAGTTACTTAAAATAATCCAAAGTCCAAGTAGTTGTACTATTTAATAAAAGAATATAGAAGAATAAAACTATGCAAGTTTTGAAGCAATGTGGAGGTTTCAAGGGAGATTCAAGGATATATTTTTCACAGAAAGGTGGTGGATGATTTTAACAGCCTTTCTGAAGAGGTGATACTTAAAATTAATAACAAAAATCAAGAACTCAGTGATGGATTTCAGTTATATCCTATGTTTTGCTTACGCAGGATCTCTAGCTTATCAAAAGGTAAGGAGAAAGGAACACTAACTGGGAGAAGCAGCCCCTGCCTGCTATTAAATTCTCCATTTCTTTATTTCCTTAACCAAATTATATGACATCTTCCAGCTGTTTTTGAATGATGACACTCTCTTTATTTCCTCTAAGGAAGCATCTGCATAAAAAAACAAAACTGATGATTAGAAAGCATCTTAAATGCATTTCTTTTTGAAGTCATGCAACTTAAAATAATATACAAGTATTGTGATATGTGTGTATGTTGTAAAATACAGCAAAATCCTCTTACCTTTGTAGGATATAGATAAAGTCATCTTGGTTAAATCTGTTGCAGCTCAGACTATGAAACTTCAATGTTTTATATGGACTGGATTCTGGTTGTTCTGATCAATCAAAAGGGAATGCTGTATTGCAAATTTGGAAGAAGGAAACACCAGCAGTAGTAAATTTCTTCTCTTCAGTAGTAGACAAACTTATCCTGTGCAATTTGGCTCTTGTTTGGAGTCTGGCAGTGGAGTCCAACAGATTACTGGATACTACTGGCCTGATCAGCCCTGAGAGTTTCAAGGGCATGCCGTATAATGACATAAATTGTCTACAGACATAATGAATTCTGGTGTCTGATAAAGAACGGGTGGATGAACTATATATGCTGTGCTGCCTCATATTAATTATGCTGTTATTCACTTAAAAAAGCAGTATAAATTATGACTGTTCATACATATCATGCAGCAGGACATGAGGGAATATTTCAAAGGCAACCAAACTTTAGACATAGTTCTTTACACCTCAGTCAGTTTCACTATTAATGCTGATACCTAGTTAATCATCTCCACCTGTGATATAATCGTGTGCAGTCTTGTCAGTTTTCAGTCTTCTATACCACAACTAGTAGCAGATGCAATTTTCAAAGGAGAAAATCAAACACAACAAATGTTCATTGCACAAACTTTTACACACCAGTTTTCTGCACAATGGTTAAACAATGTAAATGTGTAAGTATATAATCTTTTTACAAACCTATTCTGTTAGATAAAATTTCAATACTTTACAGTAAGACCAACATCCATATTAATATATTATCCAGTTAAATCTTCACACTCTTCTCCCTGGTTAAACCCATAGTAAAAAAAAACATGAAATAATGGATAGGCACTTTCCTGCTATCTCTGTGGCCGGTCTGGTGGAAATGGGCTCCCTTAGGCAATAAAGCAATTGTCTCATGTATACTGGCAAACACTTAATCCTGAAACAAACAAACAGTATGTGAGAAATATAGTTACATTATGAAAATTGAGACATGACTCTCACATACTGGCAAATCAAATGACAAACAGGTTGTCAGCACACACATCATTTCCCTCAATAAATAAGATCTTGCCACACAAATCCACATATATAGAGTTACTCACAAGTAACTTACCAAAACCACAGAGGCCTCCCAAATGCTGCCCTCAAAACCATATGGAAACAAAACCAAGTCAACACCAACTATTGCTCATAAAAATACACATCACAGCATCTCCACAACCAAGCCCCTAGGGCAAAACACCACACATTCAAACATCTTAGTCACAGGAGATTCCATCATAAGGCAAAAGGACACCCCCCCCCGACACACCATGTTGGATAAAGAGAGGGTTACAGTTAGTGTCACTCAATTGCAAGTACCAGTTTGACTCAGTCATAGTCCATGTGGGTGTGAATGACCTCAGACATACCTACCTGGACTATATGAAGACTGATATGATGGACCTCTTTGAATATGTGTCACAGGCTGGTATGAGCTTCACACTGAGCAGCATTCTATCCTCACCAAGGATGATACCATAATACAAACAGAAAATGATTGACTTCAACAATTAGCTTAGCTACTGGTGTTACTCCAAGGGGATTCAGTATTTGTCAGCCTGGGGCAGCATGATCAACAATCCACGCTGCTTTGCCAGAGACGGTCTGCACCTGTCACCACTAGGCTTTTTGAATATTGGCCAAGGCAAGGAAGTGAGACGGAGCACAACACAGACAAAAATCCTCATTAGCCTCAACAGACAAATCAGGGAACTAGTCAACTCTTCAAATCCTAAACACAAGACTAAAGTAGCCTCCCAAGCAAAGGAAAACCGCAAAGTATTTTTTAGTTATGTCTGAAATCTTATGGGAAACACTCAATAATGTCTGAGTTGGATGTAGGTGGTACTACCTATACTTAACCAGAAGAAATAGCAAACCTACTGGCCAATAAATTCAGCTCAAATTTCACCCCCTCATCACCTCCAGTCACTCCCTATAAAATATCCCCCGCCATTTATTTGCCTGTTATCACAAAAGAATAGGTGACCTGGCAGACCCACTCAGGTCTCTGTTTAACCACAGTCTCCAGAAAGGCTTTGTCCCAGTAAAGTGGATGATAGTAACAGTCATTCCTCTGCACAAAGTGGGACCATCAACTGACCCAGTAAACTACTGACCCATAAGTCTGATGACCCTCAAATGCAAGGCTATGGAAAGGATAATCATGGACTTAATTAACAACAACAGAAAATCTCCAAACTCTAGATACAACTCAGTTCAGCTTCATCAAAGGCAGGTTCTGCCTGCTCAACTTGATGGACATCTTTGAGAAGGTCACTAAGGCCATGGATGAGGGTAAGACAGTGCATACCACTTACCTTGACCTGGCCAAGGCATTTGACATAATACCCCACTCAAGTATTACAGATAATCTCACAAAATTGGCATAAACCTTTACATCACCAGATGGATAGCTAAATGGATCACAGATGGGACATGTTATTTACTTATTTATTTATTGACATTTGTTTACCAGGGAGGTATGACTGGGCTTAGTAGCTCTTTTTCAGTGGAGACATGGGGAGAAAAGCTCCATATACAAGAAAATGCAATGGATTACATTGTTGTGTGTGTGTGTGTGTGTGTGTGTGTGTGTGTGTGTGTGTGTGTGTGTGTGTGTGATATATATACACACACACACACACACACACACACACACACACACACACACACACACACACACACATACATATATAGTGACAGTTATAACTGTTTACAATTTAATATACATATATCTTGATTTTTCACAAGATAAAAAGAACGTCTAGGTCTAAACTTGTGCGAAACTAGTGGCTTAACATGGAATAATCAGCACATAGTCAAAGTTTCACAGCCGTTACAGTGCAGTTTGAGGTATTTAAATTGAGTATACTGAGAATCTGTAACCTTAACTACTAGGACTGCAATTGAGGAAAGAGTAGAGTTGATAAGAGTTGATAGAAGATGATAGATACTGTATATTAGCCGGGAGATGTACATGAGTATGTCCAATTGTCATTTAGGTGAGTTTTAAGTAGATTTTTGAATGATGCAAGAATTTTCTAAGAGATAGAATTCCATTTTTTTGAGATTTGATATGAATAAATGGGGTCTCCAAAGCTGCTGTTTGCTTTGGTGAATTTTAGAAGGAATTTATTAGAAGATCTTAGGTGTCTGTTATTAGTCTGGATTTGTATTAAGTTTGGGAGGGCTAGACATTTATTGTACTGGTATATGACAGAATGGGTTATAGTCATTTGGTTGAAGGCTAAGAGCATGGGTGACTCTAACCATTTTAATTGTTGGATAGGTATGCAGTGATGGGTTCTGTTACAAAGATTAGTGGTGAGTTTGGTGATTTTTATGGCAACAGGCCTCTAGCTTATTTAGGTCTGTTTTTCTAAGGTTTGTGAATACTGGGTTGGCATACAGTAAGGTAGATAGAAGGTGTCTCTTGGCAATTGCCTGTCAGGAAGAGTTGGCAAGGTAAGCCTTCATTCTGTAGAGGGAACATAATTTGATGTGGGTTTTGTTAATAATTTGACTCAGATGTTTGTCAAACTTTGGACTGCTATCAACAGAGACACCTAGTAGCTTTGTTTCTGTAGTTGGTTTGATTACTGTATTATTAGAAGAGATAATTTTTAAGTGTTGATTCTGGATGCTGGTTTTGTTACAATTGTTTTGGAAAAGCATTAATCTGATTTTCTTGGGGTTTAGTATGAGTTGAAGGCTACGAAGGTAGGATTCAATGGTAGAGAGGGATTTTGGGTGGCTTCTTTTAGCTGAGGTAGGGAGGGTGCAGATCAGATGATAGTGGAGTCATCTGTGCATTGGATGAGGGTGGCAAGATTGGTGATTGGGTGAAGTTTATTTGTAAAGACGGAAAATAGAACCGGGCCTAATATAGATCCTAAATGTAATTCACACACCAACTACTTGAACCACAAAAAGAACACTGCTGTGACCCGTATCAGGAACTGCAAGTTGGCACCAACTTCAAATAATGACAACAGTTTACCTAGGTTTCGTCTTTAATGAACAGACTTCTTCAGAACAAACAAGTCTACACACCCTAAACAGCATAAATAGATCCTTGTGGGACACCAACAGTGACTGGTAGCAGACAGGAGAGATCTTTTTGCCACTTCACTGTTGGCCTGCTGGCGGTTAGAGAGAGAGCTGTGGAACCAGGAGAGGATTTCCTGAGTTAAGCTGAGGGAGGTGAGTTCATATAAGAGCTTTTGGTGGGACACTGTCGAATGCTTTGGACATCTCCAGAAAAATAGAGGAGACATGTTTCCCTTTGTGTTTGAATTAGTTTATGGTGTTAGTAAAGCTTAGAAGTGTAGTTGCTGTGCTGTTATTGAGAGTTGGTTAGCAGGTGATCAAACAGCTGAGCATGAACACATTTTTCTAAAATTTTTGAAAGAGGTGACAGGATGGAAACCAGCCTAAAATTAGAGAGTTCTAGTGAGGATCCACTTTTGTGTAGAGGGATTACATATGAAATTTTTCAAATTTTTGGGATGTATTGTTCAATGATGGATCTATTGATTAGTATTGAAATGGGGTAGCAGATGACATCAGCTGCCAGTTTTACATTTTAACTTGGTAGCTGATCAGCAGTGAGTGATGTTGGTTTTACTTTATTTAACAATATTTTATCTTGTCTGTCTGGACAGGTTTAAGAAAGAGAGTGGTGCTGGTAGTATTAGTTGCAAGTGGGGAGACAGAAGGGGTACTTTGGTTGTCTTTTATGAGTGAGAAAATAGAGTTAGTGAATAAAGAGTTGAATTGGGTAGCTAAAGTTTCTTTTGAGTCTGAGGTATTGGGGGTTGGGGTTTTAGTTTGTCCTGGTTGTAGAAGTTGTTAAATGGAGCCCCAGAATTTTTGTGGATTATGTTGTTGAATTCTGATAAAGTTGAGTTTTTTGTCGTTTTTGATTTGTTTTTTGGATTTGTTTCATAAGTGACAATAGTTATCGTAGGATTCTTTATTTTTGTCTGACTGATATAGAAACTAAAATTTGTCTCTTTGTTTCAGTAGCTGTTTGGTTTCTTTAGTGATCTATGGGCAGTAGTTAGCTTTAGTTCTTACACTGCTAATGAGGGTCGTGTTGTTGAGAATCTCAAGGAATTAACTCTTGAAATATTTGACAGCAGAGTCTAAAGGGAGAGACTTATTGTAGCATCCATTTCTTCCACTTTATGTAAAAGATAATTCTGTAGACTTACCCTAAATACTATCCCTAGGGACTTTATAAAATTAAGCTCCCTTTCAATTTTTAGAGTGTACATTACTGGCATGGCTTGTGCTGAAAACAAACTTTGTTAAACAGTGCACACACCTTCAAGTAACTCAACACAGCTGTTTAGAAATTGTCTAAACATTCTGTATATTATGCCATATGGCTCTCAACCTTCCATCTCCAGAATGTGGAGCACAGCCTCTCATAATGTGCAATAAATGGGCAAAATATGGAGCACTTACTGACAACATATTAACAACTTCAAATGGGATGCTCATAGGATGGTTAAAATGTTTTAGTCTGTGTATCACTTTGATTTGGTATTATTTCTGTTAAAAAAATTCTTAATACTGAATGTGCAAGAGATCACTTCACTGTAGAACTGTGAGTAACACTGACTTGTTAAAACTCACAATGCCAATCATTCTGCATAATGAGGTACACTTAAGAGGTATGTTCCCCTATTTTTGTCCCATTTTAAAACTTTACAAGAAATCTTAATTTCTTTCAAAAGCAGAAGAAAAGTACTGTATGCATTTTTATTGTACTTTTAAAGACTCTCTTTTCATTGTGCTGCTAAATAACTTACATTTCCTGCATGTCCACTTAAGATAACTAAGTGCCTGTCTTGCGCCCCACCCCACCTTCAACCAGTTTATATCATTTTATCGAAGATTCGTTACCGCAAACCTTTGTTCATTGATCCATATACAGAGACTGTTCACTTTGCGAACATTCAGTTCAATGAATTACTCTGCCAGTGAAAGTAATGAGTTGCACAGCATTTGGACCAGCACACAAAGCACAGTATATTAAAACCACCCAAATGAGGGGCTGCACCATCCACACCCCCATATGTCATGGGATGCTCCACCCACACACCCCCAACTATATATACGAACTCTGAGATTGCACTACAGTGGGAAAAGGGGCAAATTTCTGATGTTGGGCAACTCATTACTTTACCTGGTAAAGTAATTTGTTGAACTGCATGTTTGCGGAAGGGAACATTGCTGTATATGGATTGATGAACAAAGGTTTGTGGTAATGAATTTTCAATAAAATTATATAGACACTCTTAAACAGCTTCTGACACCTCTGACTCCAACCCTTGTAGGAGGCCTAGCCAGCTAAAAACTTGTACAAACTGTAAACAGGACACAAGGGGCTTATCTGAAATCATCTGGTATTATATTGGGATTTATTATGAAAAAGCTTAGTAGGAGAAACTTTATTTTGAATTATATTTTTGCTGTTTGCTGGAAGAAAGGTATAGATAGTAGACAGGCACACTCCAGCCCTCCCAAGAGGCGCATCAAGCTATAATGAGCAGTGGCTGTGAGCTATAGTGAGCAGCCAGCATTTTATTGTAACTGTTATAACTGGCACAGCAGGCCGAATAACTACTTTATCAATGACTTCTTTTTGTACAAGGTTAGCTCAATGTTCTTAATGTAATATTTATTTGCATATTGTTTCTGTTATTCAATCTGATGTAAATTAATAGTTATTTTAATATCTGCAAATGTTTTGTTTACTGATCTTGACAGTTTTGTTTCTTTTAAAAATCATTAATTATGGTAGCTACAAATGGATTCATTAAATTAGTATGTTATTAACGATTTGCTGAAGTATAAGTATCTTGTCCAGTGTACTAAATGCTGCGTTTATTTAAATGTAACAAAGTCCAACACTGAAGAGTTATAAGATGGATGATTTGTGTACTATTACTGATAGTAAACTAGACTTGGTGGGGATGATTGTACATATGCAACTGACACAGCTTGAAAAATTCTTGTTACATATTTGTTGACTGGGCTGATGACAGAAATAACATTAGACAAAGTACAAACAGAACACATTTAGGAAAGTAAGTGTCCTCTGCTAATAAACATCATTAACCTGTATTACTACATATCACAGCTTTAGAATTTGGGCTACAAGTACACAGAAATCTGAAGATTCAGAGCTTGTAAAAGGGAAAAAAACAAAGGGAGACATTCACAACAAATAACTAGGAAGAAAAGGAAACTGACAAATACAATAAATATATTAAACAAAAGGACACTGCTTTGATATGCAATGCTCAGATTACAAGGAATAAGATTGTTCAATCATAAAGCATTCAGTCTACAGACAATAACATCTTTGTTCCAACACAGAAGGTGGAAAAAAGAGGTAAGAAGCCATCTAAAAGGAAGAAATCTAAACTGAACTTGGAAAGGATTAATTAACACTACTATAAGAAAATAAAGACAGGAAAATAAATCTCAGGCCTTGGAATACAAAGACAGCTAGATGCGAATAGTATGCTTGTAAATGAAGGTGTTGAAACAGAAACACTAATAAGAATAATAGTGATGAAGGCCATTCTTTTATGACCGATAGAGCAGACATTGCTGCATTAGACATCTGATCAGAAATAAATAGTACTAACTGGAGATTCAGTTATCAAAGGAACTGATGCTCATATATCTGTATAGAGGACACTGAACACTGAATAAAGTAACACTTGCCAACAGCAAAACTACAGGATGTGAGCAGTACTTTGGCATGTCTTAATGTGAGGAAGGATGAAGATGTTTTTATTCACAACAATTCAAACAATCCCACTTTAAGGACTCATTGACTACTAGTTGTGAACTTGCAGCCCTCGTAGATAACATAGCTTTTACAGATGTTAGAACACATTTTTCACGGATCACACGCAGAAAGGAGAGTCAGATCATTATGAATGAAAAGATTTTGGGGTAAATACCAACATAAAAAAAATCCCATTTCAAAAAGTGAAATTTTGTAGAACACCCAAGCCTAATTTGGGGCACACATTTGTTTAGACAGGATAAAGTCCATTTGTTAAGACAAGGGAAGAGAATTTTTGCAGCAGATATATTCCAATATGACAATATTTGACTAATAAAAAACATGATTTTTTTGCCAAGTCATTAATTTAATAGTTAACAGAAAGCAAAATTTGATTTATATTTGATCTTGTTAATGCAAGGAGCATTAGCACTTTTTTGTACTCAAATGTTTTCAGCATTCGCATAAGACTGATGTTGCTACTATTTGTAAATGTAGTCTCAGTCACTATAATACATTTTGCAATCATTCTAATTTAGATACAATGTGATAGGCCATTAATACATAGCTTCTTTGATCAGACTTATGAATAATTTTCTTACTGCTAGGAAGAAGTTTTGTACTCATTTTTAACTCTGCTGTTCCTAAACTTGTTATTCCTCCTAGATCTGATTGGATTAGCTCTGTGTTTAGCTTACTTGATTTTCATGGGCTGCATTTCAGATGTATGCACAAATGCTTCAGACTTTGACTGCTCATTTGGCTCCACACAATGAATATTTTTGTGTCACACTTTTTTTATATTTTAAATGTCCACAGTGGTTATTGTCTACATTGTGCCTTTTGATGCCTGTAATGACAGCATTTATAGTGGGTATACTTTTCGTCAGTTACTAGGTTACCAGATGTCATTGTGATGATGTGAGATAGTCCCAGCTGTGCCAGAGAAAGTAGGTCAGTGCATATATAACATATGCCAGCATAGCTGGAGTTTTGTAAGGAATTATATGTCATTTGAATATCAAACTGATTTGTACAGATGTTTGTGTTAAAAATGTATTTGTAAAGCTGCTTTTGTTAAAAATGTAGCAACAGTGGGTCTTGCTTGACAGAAAAGAAATATACATGTATGTCAGGCTGTATTGTTGTAACTTCTGAAATGTATATATTTTAATAGGGGATACTGGAAGTAAAAAGGTTAAGTTCAGCCCAGCTAACCTTAAGAAAAATAGCCTAAAATTTAATGACTTGGTTTAGGCCATAAAGATTTTCACAGGTCTGAATGCAGCCAAAGAAGCAATGTCTATGAAAAGCCTTTCTGCAGGAAGGGTAGAAGTGTTGAAATTGTTTTATAGCTTCCAGATGCAGTATTGAGCCTTACCAAAGTTCTATGTGTACTGTGACACATCTGTACCAAATTCTGTCTCAGTTGCTAGTGAGGGGGTAGTGTGGAAGCTATAGAGTCAGGTGACCATATGTGATGTCATTCTGCAGCCGGCACTGAAATTGTATTTAGATACTAGTGAGAGATGTGATAGAAGCACTCAGCACTTTATTAGACCTGACAAGAAACTCTTACCTAACTTCATCTTGCCTTGCTCTAGCAAGTAAGTAGGGAACAGTAATTCTTCAGTCAGTTAGGAAAATATAGTAAGATTAGTTAAATATTGTTTTTCTGTATCTGTCTGAATCTTTTCGTCGGTGTTGTTTTTATATTTCCTGTGAAATGAAGCTCTGGAATTTATAGTGAATAGATATTCACTATTGTCAGATTTATTTTTTTATTAAATATACCTAAACCTTTCATTGTGGCTGGTCTTTTAGAAAATATTTTAACCTTTGGAAGAATTTTCATTTATCTAGTGGTACTGTGGCTTCATGTTCCTGAATGTCTTGCTGCTTGGAAACACTACCATTTGTATAAGTCTTCATTTTACTAAGTATGATTGGGTAGCCTGGTAAGAGCCTTAGAGTAGCTGGCTTTGGGGTGTTCTGGTGGAAGTATCTACCTTATAGTCTGGATGGAGGTGGCATAGCAGATAAATCTGTGCCAGTCTTTTCCAGATGTGTGTATGAAAATCAAATCTCAAAGTGTGTGTGTGTGTCAGCTACTTGAAACAGGGACAAAGAGCACTGATTTCACACAAAGGGTGGTGGAGGACTTGGCTTGGAACACCCGGCTGATGGGCTGTGTGCTCTTAAGGGAAACTGTACTTGGTGCAGAGAACTGCATCTGAAAATACAGTGTGTGTCTATTTTTCTCTCAAAGTGAATGTTCCCAACTGGTGTCAGTGATGAGGACTGAAGCTCTTTGATCACCAGCCTACAGCAGGGAAGTCATAGTCATCTTGGATACTAGGTGGTTGCCTGCACTGTCACCTTTTTATTCAGAAAAAAAAATAGTGCAGTGAGCTATACAACAGTGCAAAGGGCTCATTTGTGGAGCCGCAAAGAGATTAAGATAGTTATACACATGCTATATCTCTACCAATGGTAGTTCCTTGCTTTAGGATTTGTATGAGGGCCCCCCAGTACAAGGTGGAAGCCTGGCACTGTTTTACAGGCATTACCCACTCTGAGAAGCAGTGGCAACATCACTACAATGACCTGAAGAGGCACCTCTCTGACCTTCTCTGCCAGTCAGATTTTAGGAAGAGTGAGTCTCAGTGCTACTCTAAGTATGACTAACTGATAATTGTTTTTACAAATATAGTCCTTATTGTACTCTTGCTAGCAGTTATTTATGCTTATGGGTATTTATTTTTTTTCTGTTTTACATCATCTGATGAGATATGGAAGAACAGAATGATCTGCAAGAGGAGAAAAGTATGCCTGTCCAAATGTTAAAGTATGAATATGTAACTACTGTCACACCTATATACTAGCTCTGACTGACCTGCTTAGCTGCAGGGGACAGCAATGCAGCTAATTAATTACAACTGCTTATAGTATTGCTTTGCTTTACTTGTCATATAATTTGTACATGCAAATGTAAGTGTGCTATTATCCTTCCTACTGCCAAGTATTCATGGCAGTGCCATTTACTGCAGAATTGACTGCCTTGGATGCAACATGGAACTTTTACGTATATATCTCTGCAGTGGTGTATTACCAGTTGGCATTGGTCAGTGTCTCGTACCTATGTGAAATGCATGTAGGTCCTGCACACTGCTCAGAGTGTATGACTGTCCATTCCTCAGGCCATGATTGCGTTAGTTACACCTGTTATACTTTGGTCATTCAAATATTGGACTGTAATGTAATGATGCACTTAGTTTTAGGTTTGTCAGGGTGCAGTACTACTATAAGGATTTTGTCTCATGTGCACTCTTTTTGGTATTCTGAGGTGTGTTTTTGTGTCATCATGCATCTCAGCATTGGCTCCACTGTGTTTCCAACTTTCTCAAAACCTTCTCAGGGCTGTGCAGTTCATGTGCAGAGTTTGGCTATTACTGCCTAGCTTTGATGCTCAATGCACTCATACACTTGTTGATGCACATACACTGTGCCCCTGTCCAAAACAGTGGTGACAGGGTAACCCCCCCCCATTATATCCTGCCCTGTAGCCCCCACACTTCTATAATAATGGTGACAAATCCAGAATATGACTTTTGTCTTGCTATTGCTGAGCAGACTGCACCTTCCAGGGCCTCTACCACAACCTAATGATCACTGCTATTGGTTGTTTTTCCTTAGTATCATTGTATTTTTGTTTCTTTCTATTTATATTCATGTTTTCTGTAAAGTCTGCAGTGGAGATGGATAAGGTTCAGTAGTATCCATTGTGTACTGCACCACCTACTGGGTCCTTAGAATTCTGCAGAAAAACTTGTCTGAAAGGTGATGAAGGTCATCTTGGGGGCTGGGACTTGGAGGGCTTGCTGCCTGTCTCTAATGCAGATTCTCTGATGGGGTGGCATAGGCTACCCTTTGGGGAACTTCACCAGCGGACCCACTGAGTCACCCAGAGGGAGATAGAAAAACTAGTAATGGCTGTGGTGGACTGGTAGTTGGACACCTGAACTGTCATCCTGGGCACACCCTCATGTGACATCTGGAGTCAGACATGCAGCTATCACTGGGCCTGCAGTGGTTGGCCTCAACCATGAGGGCAGTCACAAAGGTGACTGACTTCTGATAGGGTTCACTATTTTGCAACTTGGCAGCAGCCTCTATTCAATCCTGCTTCATGCTATTCAGTTGTCTTGTATATCACTTCCTTACCTTATTTGTTATCCAACCCTCATTTCTATAATTTTCCCTGTACACCTTTGCCTGTCTCTACTTTTATGCCTGTTTTTCTACCTTTCCTGGCCTGCCAATATAGTCCTTCCTTCACAAATCTTATTCAAGTTACTTTCTCCCTTTACTCATCTTAAAACAGAAAAAAGGGAGCCTGTCCCAAAACAAAAAAAAACTTTCCTGCCTCATCCTATACCACTCCTCCTTTCAGATTATCCTTCTGTGTGTTTCTCTGCTTCATCTTCCTTTCTAAATATCCTGTCCACCCATTCCTTCCCATTTATAATGCAAATGTGGTATGGACTTTGCTATGTAGCCCTTCTCTTGGCTCATGACTGTGCCCATGTTACAAGGGAGTTACAAGTCAAAGAGTGTGCAGGCATTTGCTACTTTTCATCAGTGAAGAGTGACCATCATCCTACTTATGCAGCCCTAGGACAACCATATCCATAATAAGTTGTTGCTATTGCATTCTTAATCACTACTAGGTCACGCTGCACAATCTGACCATGCTATTTTTCATGCAGCATCCATGTTACCATTTTTTCTGAATCCCAGATGTAATCTCAGTATTGGAAACATCCACCTTTTCAGTTAAAATTTTCAATTTCATTAGAAAACTCATTCACATGACAGAGATCTCTGTTTCTATTTCCAGCATGAAATCAACTTTTGTTGTAGCCTTCACTTCAGCTGATCATTTATTGCCTAGTCAAGTTTTCCTGAAAGAATAATGATGCCCTGTGTCCAAACAGGACATAGAGGGCCATGCATTTAAAAGCTACCTTGGTCCATAAGGGACATGGGTGCCTGGCCCAGTGTAAATTTACTATTCCCCATCCACTGGTTTGGGTTGTGCTTAAATAGGGTAATAAACGGACTCAGCTTCACATGGTTGGGAAGCCTGTTCCATAGGAGGAGCAGTCATTTTTGGTCACACATCTATCTCTCCAGCATGTTCTGTTTAATTTACAGACACAAGTCAGGTCCTTAGACCTTGTATTTCTGGTACCATTTGACATACAAACATGCAGGAGATTCATAAGTGTGAGGTTTGTGGATGCCATGTAAGCCAGGCATAGATCATGCCTCAGCAATCTATAGGAGAGTGAGTAGAGGAAAAGGGCTTTAAGGCACTGTGCAAAACGCTGGTTTGTTACGCCTTGTATTCTTTTTGTTAGAAACTTTGACGGTCGCTCTAGTTGCTGCATATGCCTGCTCAGGTTCATAGATATTTACTAGGCTAATGACCACAAGGGCCTTTTTAAGCCTAGCCATACATCCCAAATCTCTGAGAAGTTCTGATACCCTTGATAAGCGTAAGCATGGGCTTGGGAAATGAATCATTTACAGGCTACCTGTTTGCATTAGAGACATAGGTACCAAACCAGGGATGAATTTCCAGTTTCTCATCCAATTGTTTAAAATTGCACTTGAACTGAGTTAGGGAGGAACTCTGCTTCACATGGATGGGGAGCCTATTCCATAGACGGGGTAGGCTCTGGGATACATACCTATCTCTCCAGCAGGTCCTATTTATATCATAGGCAAGGTTTAAGTCTTTAGAATGGGTAATTCTGGTACTGTTTGTTTTGTGGATATGCAGGAGGTCCATCAAAGTGGGGTCTGACAATGCCCTGTATGCCAGGCATAGATCCCCCTCAAAAGACTGTAGGAGACAAAATACAGGGATAGGTCTGATGAATGCAGAATACCGTGGAACAATGACTTCCTTGGACTTAGATGCCATACCTTTGTTTATAAGTTGCGCAATGTAGAATAATTTCCTCACCACTGTAGACACGTGATGATCAAAGGCTAGATTACTATCTATGTGTGTCCCTAAGTCCCTGACTACTGGGTCCACTCTAAGGGGTGTGTTGTCAATATGATAGTTACCAGGGATGGATGACTTCCCAAAGGACACTATCATGCATTTCTTGACATTTAGTTTTAGTCCATGGCTCTGACACCAGTTATTTGTCTGTGTCAGCCCCTCCTGGAGAACATATGTGTCAGTGTGAGATTCAATGACAGCTCCTAATTTGCCTCTTTGTAGAGGTGGACTCCCCAATTCTAACTTCCTGGGTCTTATGAGCCAGTTGGTTATCCACCGGGTGACATACAGGTTTGCACCTAACCTCTTGAGTTTGTCAACAATGCCTGAGTGAGATACTGTATCAAGGTAGGCAGTGTGAATGATTTTTCCTCATCCATTGCTTTAGTGACTTTCTCAAAGATGTCCACTAGGTTGAGTAGGCATGATCTTCCCTTGACAAAGCCAAACTGGGTTGGGTCCAGTGTCTGGAGGTTTACTATATCTCTGTTGATCATCTCCATGATAATTCTTTACATGGCTTTACATATAAGACTAATGAGACTTATGGGTCTGTAGTTTCCAGGGTCAGGAGATGGCCCACCTTTGTGCAGGGGATGACTGTTGCCTTTCTCCATTCATGAGGCACGAAGCCTGTTTGGAGGCTACAGTTAAACAGTAATCCCAGAGGCCCTGACAGGTCATGTTTCACTCTATTTAGAAGGATATTATCTGGGCCCATTGATGCAGTATTCTTGGCCTTAGGGAGAGCAATAAGAACCTGTTCCCTAGTGATAGTAGGGGGAGTTATATTTGATGATATTTCCTGAGGGAAGGTTGAGGGGGAGAGAGGAGTTAAGTTGGAGCTGAATTTATCAGCCAGGAGGTTTGCTATATCTTCTGGCTCAAAGGTTCATAGGATGATACTAGACTACTGACCCAGATGCCCTTATAAGCCTAGCCTATGTTCCCTCAAAGTCAGCTCCTGTTTCCCCTGTCCAGCAGGGACACAGGTGGGATCCCAGGGGTGTATTTTCTGTTTCCCATCCAGTCATCCAGGTTCCTTTTATAGAGGGCTAGAGAGATACTCTGCTTGACATGGAGAGGGAGTCTATTCCACAGACGGGGGAGTCTTTGGGACACAAATCTATCCTGCCAACAAGTTCTATTAATGTCACAGACCAGGTTAAGGCCTTGCGTGTGGGTTGTGTGAGAGTGGAGTTTGTCTTATGGATATGAAGCAACTCCATCAAGGATGGGTCTGAAATGGCCTTGTATGCCAGACACAGGTCACCTCTGAGCAGTCTGTATGTGACTGAGTAGAGGTACAGGGCTTTTAGCCTATCTGTATAGGATAGGTTCTTGAGACCCTGGATTTTCCTGGTCAAGAACCTCTGTGGTCTCTCCAGCTGCTGCATATGCTCAGTATAGGTGGTTCTATTTACAATGAGCTCTGCACACAATTGTTTATTGCCTTTGAGGTTCCGGACATAGCTAAAGAATACTTTGTGGTTGTCCTTGGCCTGGGAGGTCAAACTTACCTCAAATTTGGCTTTGGTAGACTTCATTTGCCCTCTGAGTTGTTTGTTTAGTTGATGAGCATGTTTTTATCCTTCTGGGTGCTACACCTCCTAATTTTTGCCATGATTTTCTTCCTCCTGTTATACATCCAATTGATTTTGTGATTTCACCATGGTGGCTTGTGTTTTTGGCAAAGGTACATACCAAAAGGAGCATTGTACTCTATTGCTGGTCTGATACAGGTGGAGTACAGTGGGATCATGACCTCTTTGGATCTAGATGCTATATCCTTACTTATAAGTTGCACAATATAAAAGGATTTCCTCACCACTTTGGCCAAGTAGTGGTCAAAGATAAGGCTACTATCTACTTGCATACCCAGATATCTACCTGACCACTGGGACAACTCTTAGGGGTGTATTATCAACATAGTAATTAGCTGGGATGGTTGACTTCCCAAAGAGTACAATTATGGGTTTGTTAGCATTGAATTTTTGTTACTACACAGATGTCTACATTGTACAGGGACAGGAAGGCTTGCAGGGAGTGGAATTTCTTGTTAAGACTCCTAGCACTGAATAGTACTACCTTCAGATATTCCTTCAAAGGTTCAGTTAAGTTGTGAGGCTTATCAGATTGGCATTGCCATCAAATATTGTATCCCTTTGAATTACAACAGAAGCTAAGCCAATTGTTAAAATCAGTCCTTTTCTGTTGGTAACATGGAATCATCCTTGGAGAAGGTAGTATGCTGAGCAGTGTTAGGCTCATACCTGCCTGAGACACACAATCAGTGAAGTCAATCATGTCTTGCTTATATAGTCAAGGGAGGTATGTCTCAGATCATTAACATCCACATGAACTATGACAGAGTAATACTGGTACTTGTGGTTTAATGACCTGAGTGCCTGTGTGACTTGAAGAATCATAGCCCTTGAAAGGCAGCTAACCATGACTCTCTCCTTAGTTATTCTGGTGAGTGGGACATCTGTCTGCCTCACTACAGAATTACCAATAGCCAGAAAATCTGGCTCTGTGTTATGCTGGTTGACCTTAAGGGCTTAGTGGTGCAGGCACTGGATTCAGTGTTACTGTGTGTAGCTGTGGGTGGTGTTTTAATGGAGTTTTTACATGATAGCTGAGGACTCTTTGACTGTGCTGTGAATGGGGTCTTAGTGCTTTAGGAAGGTTACCCGTAAGTTCCTCAGCATAAGTAGTTTTGTGTGTAGGGTCTTTACCCTGTGCAATAAGTGTGGTACAATGAGCTCTGCACACAATTGTGATAAGAGACTTAGGGACACAGGTGGCTAGTGGTCTCACCTTCGATAACCACATCACCACAACAGACAGGAAATCCTTCTATGTGGCACGCCTCATCACTAAGGGCTTTTCATCCAGAAAAAAGGAGGTCATTGTCCCACTGTACTCATCCCTCATTAGACCCATTATAGAATAGAACGCCCCGTTTGGTATGTACCTCTCAAGATATCTGCAACAACTGGAAAGGCCACAGAAATACCTTACTAAAAGAATCACAGGCCTAAAGCAGATGCCCTATGCTGACCACCTTAAAAAACTCCAGCTATACTCTGTCACATATCGTCTACTCAGAGGCGATCTCTGCTTAACATACAAGGCCATGTCAAACCCAGAGCTGTTGGACATGCTACACTTAAAGAAATCCCAATTCCTCGGAGCCACACACTCCAGGGATCTAAACCTTGTCATCACAATAAACAAAACATGCTGGAGGGATAGGTTCCTGACCCAAAGACTCCCCAGACTCTGGAATAGATTGCCCATACATGTCAAGCAGAGCACCTCTTTGGCCCTCTTCAAAAGGAACCTTGACGATTGGATGGGAGAAAGGAAATTCACCCCAGGGATCACATCAGTCGCCCTGCTAGACAGGGGTCCAGGGAAGTAAACAGTGTGGGAAGAAATAGCCAGGGAATTGTTATGGCTAGGCTTGTATAGGCCCTAGGGCTGATAGCCTAGTACCAACCTATGAACCTACAAGTGTCACTGACAACCTTTACAGGATTAGTTTTGGTTGTATGAAAGAGTTTTGCCTCCAGTGTTAAAATGTATTTACACTTATAGCATACTATATCTGTTTTATTAAGAATAAGTGGCTTGTCAGTGTACAGGAGGCAATTGCTACAATGCCTCAGAATACCCATCTTAACCAGAATGGCCACAGAGAGAGAGAGAGTTGCATGTCCATGGCTACTGATTTATTAGGGAGGAGAATGGAAAATTTAAATATTGAATAGGTCAGTAAGACAAGGAACTTGATGAACAATGCTCAGATATGCCCAAACTAGATGATCTAAAAAAATGACAGTAAGAATATTTTAAGGGAAACTTACACTGTGAAAGATCGGTGTCTACACATATAACAAGGGGGGATAATGCTGCAAGATACTGATAACTTTACAGATCACTGCCAGCATCACTGTGCAGAAGGTCAAAAAGTGCAGATATTCAACACAGAAACACAATTCTGAAGTAGAGTGGTCGGTAAATGCTGCCGAGTGCCAGAGGCACAAAGATTTAACTTTTTAAACAAGTTAGCCCTTTAGGGAATCAAATAAAGGCACAGTAAGACTTACAAGAAAAATTCCCAGGGCATAGACTATCCTCTCCTGTCACAACAGTGTACACCACAAACCTTCCTAATGTAAAATAACTGGTTTGCAGCCCAAGTGTTTAAACTAGAACAAAGACACTTAGAATAACAGGCACAATAAGCCTTCATCAGCAATTCTCAGCTCAGAAATGTGGAGGCTACCCTCTTCTCCCACAAGAAAGTAGACCATAAACCTTCTTAATGTAAAATAACTGGTTTGGAGCCCAAGTGGTTAAACCAGGACTAACAAACACAATAAGCCTTCAGCCAATAATTCCCAATTCAGGAAGGTTTAAGCTGCTTCTGTTGCCACGAGAGTATATTCCGCAAACTTTCATTATATAAGATAACTAGTTTGGAGCCCAAATGTTTAAATTAGGACTAAAAGGTAAAGAAAAACTGTTACAATATAATCAGGTTATTAACAAGTAATTATAAATGTAAGTGAACACTTTAAAAATGTGCAGCAGAAAGTTAAAGTAGGAAGAAACACAAATACAGTAAAAGCAGGTAAATGAAATGCATTTTTAGTAAGTGTGAAGTAAGAAACAGCAGATAATTCAAGTTTAAGAGACTAATGGGGAGGACCTTCTCAGATGATCGCTCAGTGCTCAGCAGAATGATCTGGTGAGATGAAACTGGGATAAGTGTCCAAAATCACATTTATAGTAGAGGCAGACAACTCAAAAGCCACCAAATTTAAAAGCACAACAGCAGCAGGATGGGTGGGAGAAAAATCAAGTGCAGGCAGAGATCAGTAACAGTCACGCAGCGAACAGCAAGACAAACAATCACTACAGCTAAATAAAGATGTCACTAAATATTTGTGGTTAAATGAGGAATGCTATTTTTCAGCTCCTTACATCAATTACCTGAATGTTATTTCACTTTCTGCAAAATAATTATTTTCTAATGGACAGCCAGATAAATTAAAAGATAGAAAAATAGAAGTAACCAAATCTTGAATGAATAACTCCAATCCAAAATCAAATGCAGACAGAGATCTGCAATGGTCAGGCAGACAACAGCAAGTTAAACAAGGATAATTAAAAAAACAAAATATTTAACAATTTTATAGAAAAAAGTGAAAAATGATGCATGCACACATTTAAGTGTGTGTGTGTGAGGGCAATATTTTGTGAGATGCAGTCATTGCTTAAATGCTAGCTGGGTTGGGGGCAACAATAAGAGTTACATAGTTTAGTACTAGGCTATCTGCCCTGGGGCATTTGTAAGCCTAGCCCTAGTGATCTGGCTTTCGCCACCCGATGTAGTGGTACTAAAGTGTACAGAATAAATTTAGAATACTGTGCCTTTGTCTAGTAGTGACACATTGAAGACCCCCTTACTTATTAAAATTAGTTTACTGTGCCTCTGTCTAGTAGTGAGACAGGGATGACTCCCAGGGTAAACCTACGATCTCCCATCCACTCGTCAAGATTTCTCTTGAAGAGAGTCAGTGAGGGGCTCTGCCTAACATGAACTTGGATTCTGTTCCAGACTGTGGGAAGCCTCTGAGTTATGAATCTGTCCCTCCAGCATGTTCTATTCATATTTGTGCTGAGGTTTAAATCTTTAGCTCTCATGGTTCTAATGGATTTGGATTTTTTGAGGTGGAGCATGTCCATCAATTCCTGGTTGGACATGGCCTTGTACGTCAGGCACAGATCACCTCTGAGCAGACAGTATGCTACTGAATAGAGCTGGAGTTTATTTAGCCTGGCAGCATATGACATATGTTGGAGACCCTTGATCCTCTTGGTGAGGTACTTCTGGGGTCTCTCCAGCTGTTGTAAGTGCCGGGTGAGGTACATACCAAATGGGACATTGTACTTAATCATGGGCCTGATAAGGGAGGAGTATAGGGGTACAATGACCTCCTTTGATCTGGATGTGAACCCCTTCATGATAAGGTGGGCAAGGTAGAAAGTCTTTCTAACCACTTTGGCAACGTGGGTGTCAAATGAGAGGTCACTATCGACTTGGGTCCCAAGGTCTCTGATTACTTTTTCCATACTCAGTGGGTTACTGTCTATGTGATAATTTGTGGGTACTTTGTTTTTCCCAAAGGGGATGACTATACATTTCTTGGCATTCAGTTTAAGGCCATGATTCCGGCACCAGTTGCCCGTTTCGGTGAGGCCTTTCTGTAGGATGTATGTGTCAGCTGGAGTATCAACTATGGCGCCTAGTTTGCAATCTTCTGCGAACTTTGTCAGCTACAACCTTCCCATGTTTGCTTTCACATCTGAGAAGTAAATGCCGAACAATAGGGGTCCCAGGACAGAGCCCTGTGGGACACCACTTGTGACTGGCTTTGAGTCTGACATGGCTCCCGCAATTTTGACTTTATGGGTTCTGTTCTTTAGCCAGTTTGCAACCCATCTTGTGACATATGGATTTACATTTAAGCTGTTTAGCTTGTCTATGATGCCTGAGTGGGGTATTGTGTCGAAGGCTTTAGCCAAGTCCAGGTAGGCTGTAGGGACTGCTTTGCCCTCATCAATGGCTCTAGTGACTGTTTTGAAAAGGTCAACCAGGTTCAAAAGGCGGGATCTGCCCTTTACAAAGCCGAACTGGATGGGATCAAGTGTCTGTAGGTCCCCAATGTCATTGTTTATGAGTTCCATAATGATTCTTTCCATAGCTTTGCAGACCAGGCTGGTTAAGCTTATGGGGCGGTAGTTACCAGGGTCTGTAGTGGAGCCTCCTTTGTGGAGTGGGACAACTGTTGCTGTATGCCAGTGTTCAGGTACATATCCTGTAGTCAGGCTAAGGTTAAATAGCATTTTTATATGTGGGTTTAGCTCCTCTTGGAGTTCACGTATCACTCAGCCGGGGATACCATCAGGTCCTATTGATGCTGTGTTTTTTGCTTTGCTGAGGGCAGCTCTCACCTGGACATCTGAGATGACAGGGAGGTTACATTCAGCTGGGATAAGTATTTCTTCTTTTGGGGGTGAGGGAGGGGAGAAATTTGCACTGAACCTGTCTGCCAGAATGTTGGCAATATCTGTGGGTTCAGTAAATTTTTTGTCGTTGTGTACTAACTCTGAGCATATCTGAGGTTTCCGCCTAGGTTTGTAATATAACTGAAGAATGCCTTGTGGTTATCTTTAGTGTCCTTGGCGATTTTTCTCTTAAAGTTGGCCTTGGATGTTTTTATGAGAGAACGTAGCTTTCTACTAGTGCTGATCAGAGATGCCTTCCCTTTATGGGATTTTGCTCTGTCTTGCATTAGCTTCCTTCTTTTGTTATACAATTTGTTTATGGCTGGGGTCCACCAGACATGACGCTTTCCCTTGGTGGAGAGGGTCTTGGTTTTATTTGGGATTGCACGATCCATGCATTCTTGGAGATGTCTGTAGAAAGCATTTGTGTAGGATTCAGCATTGTGGGATGTGGTTTCCATTGGCCCAGTGGGCTTAAATGATACCATCTCAGTCTTAAGAAGTGTAAAGTCGGCTTTTGAGAAGTTTTTCACCGTAGTCTTTTGTGCTGGGGGTGGAGGTGGAATATGTATATCCAGGGTGATTAGTTTGTGGTCAGATCTCACTAGTGAGGAGAATACTTCCGGTGTGGAGCATTTTGTCCCCATGTTTGTGATGATCAGGTCTAGTATATTATCCCCCCTTGTGGGAGAGGTGACTAGCTGTTCCATTGCATTTGAGTTTATGAATTCCAGGAACCTTTGGGCTATGGTTTTAGGGCTAGAATAGTGCACCCAGTCTATGTTAGGGTAGTTGAAGTCTCCCAATATGATGGTATTTGGTGAGACATTCATATCTTCCAATGTCTTCAGGAAGGCTGAATGGGGTTCTTGAGATTGGGAGGGTGGTCTGTAACATGCAACCAGTTGTATAGCAGTTTTGCCTATGGTTAGTTGCACCTGGATGGTCTCTGATGCTTCATGAGTTGCCACTAACCTGGAGGTGTGGGTATCCTTGATGAATATGGACACTCCCCCTCCCTTTGTGGTTCGGCCCGGGTTTTGGGGCCGAAAAGCATGATACGAGGTATAGCCTGGTAGCACTGGGGTGCTCTCAGGAGCCTTGAACCAGGTTTCAGTTACTGCGCAGACATCGATGTTCTCCATACTGAGGAGTGCTTCGAGAGCCTGCATCTTGAGATTTAGACTTCTGGCGTTGAGCAATATTACCCTTAATTTTTTTCCATTTTTGTTTTCTAAGGAGGTGGGTTCGTCTTTTGAGCCTTGCCTAAAAAAGGCAATATCGGGGTGGCAAGAGCCTTAGCCAATATCCGGAAGCCCAGTGGTGACAGGTGCAAGCCATCCCTTGCGAAGCAGCGTGGCTTGTCCAGCATGTCATCTCAAGCAGACAGACATTGGATCCCCCTAGAATGACACCAGTAATTGAGCCAATTATTAAAGCTGATCATCTTGTCTTTGTATTGTGGCATCATTCTTGGTGAGGGCAAGATGCTGCTTAGGGTCAGGGTCATACCAGCCTGGGCTACATAATCAGAGAGCTCCTCTATGTCTCTTTTCATGTAGTCCAGGGAGGTACGTCTCAGGTCATTCACACTGGCATGGACAATGACGGAGTCATATTTGTACGTGCTTTTGAGTGACCTGAGTGCGTATATTATATGGCAGATCCTAGCCCCAGATAGGCAGCTTCCCGTTACCCTCTCCTTGTTCAGCCTGTTCAGCAGTTACATAATCATACTCTCAGTAAAAAACATAAGGCAATCCCAAGGCAATCCCAAGCAAAACAAAGACTCTTTGTACCAAAGGCAAGCGTCCAGTCTGGTGGACCCCAGCCATAAACAAACTCTACAACAAAAGGAGGAAGCTACTACAAGATAGAGCAAAATCCTTAAAAGGTAGGACACCCTTGATCACTATAAGTAAAAAACTAAGAGCTCTCATAAAATCATCCAAAGCAAATTTCGAGAGAAAAATAGCTAAAGACTCAAAAGACAATCATAAGGCCTTCTTTAGCTATGTTAGAAACCTAGGAGGAAACTCCCAGATATGCTCAGAACTAGTTCAAAATGATGTGAAGATTACTGATCCTACAGACATTGCCAACATACTGGCTGACAGGTTCAGTGCAAACTTCTCCCCTCCCCAAAAGGAGAGATATCTATACCAAATGAGTGCAGCCCCCAAACATCTCCAGCCCAAGTGAGAACTGCTCTCTCCAAAGCAAAAAACACAGCATCCATGGGACCCGATGGTGTCCCCGGCTGTGTGCTCCACGAACTCAATGAGGAATTAAACCCACAGCTAGGACAGCTGTTTAATCAAAGTCTTACCTCTGGATACGCCCAGGAGTGGCGCACTGCAACTGTGGTCCCACTTCACAAAGGCGGTGCCTCCACAGACCCTGGAAATTACCGCCCATTAGCTTGACAAGCCTTATCTGCAAAGCCATGGAGAGGATCATAATGGACCTAATAAATAAAGACATAGGGAATTTGCAGACTTTGGATCCAACCCAGTTTGGCTTTGTCAAAGGCAGATCATGCCTTTTAAACTTGGTTGACTTTTTGAAACAGTCACCAAAGCCATTGATGAGGGAAAGGCAGTCCATACAGCCTACCTCGATCTGGCTAAGGCCTTCGATACAATACCCCACTCGGGTATCATTGAAAAACTCATCAGCTTAAATGTTAACCCATACATCACAAGATGGGTTGCAAACTGGCTGAGTGACAGAACCCACAGGGTCAGAGTTGCTGGCGCCATGTCAGACTCAAAGCCTGTCACAAGTGGTGTCCCACAGGGCTCAGTCCTGGGCCCACTCTTGTTTGGCATCTACTTTTCGAAGTACAAGCAAACACAGGAGGGTTATGGCTGACAAAGTTTGCAGATGACTGCAAACTGGGCGCCATAGTAGAAAACACATCTGACACAGATATCCTTCAGAAGGGTCTCACAGAAACGGATAACTGGTGCCAGAGCCACGGCCTAAAGTTAAATGCCAAAAAATGCATAGTCATACCCTTCGGGAAAAACAAGGTTACCCCTAGCTACCAAATAGGTGGCAATCCACTGAGCACAGAAGAAGTTATCAGGGACCTGGGGACCCAGGTTGATAGTAGTCTGTCATTCGACACCCATAAAGCTAAAGTAGTTAGGAAGTCCTTCTACATTGCCCACCTTATCATGAAGGGATTCTCATCTAGATCAAGGGAGGTCATAGTCTCCCTTTACTCATCACTCATCAGACCAATGATTGAGTACAATGCCCCATTCGGAATGTATCTGACCCGACACTTGCAGCAGCTGGAGAGGCCACAAAAGTTCCTCACCAAAAGGATAAAGGGTCTCAAAAATCTGTCCTATGCTGCCCGACTGAAAGAACTCCAGCTCTATTCAGTCGCACGCTTGCTCAGAGGTGACCTTTGCCTAACATACAAGGCCATGTCAAACCCAGATTTGATGAATATGCTTCACCTCATTAAATCTAGATCCATCAGAGCCACAACGGCGGGAGACTTAAACCTCCACACGGCTATTAATAGGCCGTGCTGGAGGGATAGATTCATCACCCAAAGACTCCCTATGCTGTGGAACAAAATCCCGGTACATGTGAGGCAGAGCACCTCGCTGGCCTTGTTCAAGAGAAATCTTGACCAATGGATGGGAGATCGCAGATATACCCCAGGAATTACCTCAGTGTCACTGCTCGACAGAGGCACAGCAAAATAATGGGTATAGTTCCCCATACTAAAGGGGTGGCGTAAGCCACAAAACAATGGGCTAGGCTTATAAATGCCCTCGGGCAGATAGCCTAGTATGAACCTATGAACCTATGAACCTATGAAGCAGGCAGCTCTTGTGTAACCTGTAAAAGTTGTTCAGTACGAGGCATTGCCAAGGCCACATTGGGAACAATTTCAAGATATGAGTCTTTATAAGCAAAAAGAACAAAAGCCTTTTGAGTATGAACACATCTGTTTAATGGTTACCCAATAAGCACTGAGAGGCTAAGCATAGTGACCATGATGAACAATAAGTCACAAGAAGCTCACTGTGGTTGGTGAGACCCAACTCCTGTATGGACAACACTAACATATTATACATTATACAATACTTGACCAGGAACCAGTACACGTTTCATGTTACAGCCATAATATGACGGTAGCATTACACACCAGTAAGTAGTCTGGCAACAGAATTTTGCAGCAGCTGTAGGCGGCCAATTTCAGTGTCAGGAAGTTCCAGGTAAATGTCACTGTACTAGTCTGGATGGGTAGAGAACAAGGCACAAATAACAGTCAAGCAATCTTGGCAATATGCCAAAGATGGAAACAACAAAACTTTGCTACTTCCTTCCCCCAAAATTCCTCTTTCATGGAAAAAAAAAATTAAAATACTTTCTCTAAATAATACAACCAGTGAAGTCACTTCTCATGGCAAATTAATAGGGATAATAATCTTGAATTTGATATGCATATACTAAATAGTATTTTAAAAACTCAGGAAATACTAGGGATGCTTTACAGAGCCAAAAGCTTTTTCACCAAGCAACTAAAACTAAACGTACCACTATTACCTCCTCCCCTCAGTACTTTGTGACACTCCCATCCATACTAAACTCCAGACATCACAAAAAATACAAACTTTAACAATTCTATAATAAAGTGGCTAAATTTACATCAAATACCCCTTTTAGTACTGACCACTATATAGCACTGAAAAACCTAAATTAGTTAAAACCACCTCATCAACTAACATACACACAGCTTCTTACCACCTGTAAAATGATTCAGCATCCATTTGCTTGTCCAGCACTAAAAAACATTCTACACAACTATGTTCGCAGTCGGACATTTTGATCCAAAGACCAAAAACTCCTATCTGTCCACAGACCTATCAGATCTGCTGGGCATGGTCTGTACTCATATCATATTGGTAAGGTACTTCTTACCTGTATCCATCAGGTCAATACCATTTCTACAGTGATTTAAAACCATTCCAAAAGACTTCCTAGCCAAAATCTGACTCTGTTCTTATTCAACTCCAGGATAAACTATATTCCTAAATACAAACAAGTACATATTCAAATATTACACATCCTTACCCCCCCCATTCAGTCACTTCCCTACTTCAATCAGTTATTCTCCATGACTCCCTGTCTAAATATACCAAAATCCTGTCTCACTTCATACTGCAGTTCTTGTTTGTATTGTATTTACTTACTTTTAATTTCTATAAACTAGCTAAAATTTCTTTTAAATATTAAATCATTGTCATATAAGTTGTATCTATTCTTAAATGTTTTCTCAATATGTCTAATTTTGTATAGTTATTTAAACTGTAGATGTTTTTGTATAATTTTGATGACTGTAAAATTATTATTCTTAAAATGTTTTTGCAATGGTTTGAAGCTTTTCTCCCCAGGCCTCAGTGTAAATGGGCACCTACTCAGTTGGACTTTCCCAGTAGTAAAATGTCAATAAATAATAAATACATAAAATAATTAGGTCTGTCACTTAGTTGCAAAACATCAGTGTGTTATCCAGGGCAACATGCAAATTATACACCTTGTTCATAAACTCAGGTATATTGCCACCATAAATTATATATGATGGAAGTGGCAACACAATGTAATCTAAGTGCCATAAACTACAGTAGCCTCAGTTTGGGATATGTTAACCTTCAATCATTTATGAAACAGGTATTGATGAAGGGTATCAAGGTCACCAACACAGAACTCACTGTAGCCATATAATCTTGGGGAAGGAGATTTAAAGCTGGGTATCATTAATGTAAGAATAACACAAAAGGATACACCTCTTCCCTTAACTAACTTTTTTAATGGCAGCAAAACACTGTGAAAAGAAAGGGACCACCATGATCATAGGTACTCGTTCAGTATACCATAAACAAAAGTAAAGGCTGCCAATAGTAAATGGGCCATAATTAAAACAGGAATAAGACTTGGGGGCTCCCTAGCCTTAAAAAATATATTTATACTGAAGTTTGTACTGCATTGTATATTTAAGCATCAATAAAGGATCTTCTTCTTCTCCTTTCTCCTGGTTAGGTGTCGCCATAATGAAACAACGGTGCGCAGAATGACTGGCAGTGGAGTTTTACCGGTCCAACCTTCCACAGAAGACACACACACACACACACACACACACACACACACACACACACACACACACACACACACACACACACACACACATACACGCACACATACATACACAAAACACACCTTGGGCTAGTTAATCCACCTACAGCATGTCTTTGGGATGCGGGAGGAAACTGGAACACCCACAGAAAACCCACGCGACCACTGGGAGCACACGCAGACTCCACACAGAAGGCACCCCAGCTAAGCATCAACAAAGTATGCATTCTAGTAAACACTGTTTAACATTTTACTTACTGTCATTCTTGATTATGTGACTTTGTGCATGCAATCTTTGTCAAATGCCTCAATGGCAACACTTATTTATAAATAAAAGAAATGAAATTAAATTCATTCATTCATTAGATGCATCTAGTTGCAGCAGTTGGGATCCTACCTTCTGAAAGCCAATTAGTGTATTTTCAAAGAAATGGGCAGCAGTTACATTTCAATTGTGAATGAGTACTCGTATGTTTTTCTTAGTGGGTGGCAAGTAAATATCAAGATCTTTACATGTTTCTCAGAACATTTTTAGGTAACTTAAAATGTGGCATTTTTTACGACTTCAGGTAAACTGACTTAGCCGCGCTGGCAGCTATTCCACTGCCACTCCTTCAGTCAAAAGAACATGGTAAGAGTTGAGGGAGCTAGGTCCAACTCTAAACCGGTTACAAGTGGTTCTCCTCAGGGCTCATTCCTAGGACCACTCCTGTTCGGCATATACTTCTCAGAGGTATAGGCAAGCACAGGAGGACTATGGCTGACCAAGTTCACAGATGACTGCAAACTAGTGGCTATAATTGACTTTCCAGCTGACACAGACATCCTCCAAAAGGGTCTCACTGAGGTGGATACCTGGTGTCAAAATCATGGCCTCAAGCTAAATGCCAAAAAGTGCATAGTCATCCCCTTTGGAAAAAACAAAGCACCGACAAACTATGACATAGGTGGTAGTCCCCTAAATATGGAAGATGTAATAAGGGATCTGGGGACCCAAGTAGATAGTAATCTCTCCTTTGATAATCACATTGCCAAAGTGGTTAGAAAATCCTTCTATGTGGCCCACCTAATCACAAAAGGGTTCACATCCTGATCAAAAGAGGTCATTGTGCCCCTCTACTCATCACTCATCAGACCCATCATAGAGTACAATGCCCCATTTGGGATGTACCTTACAAGACACCTGCAACAGCAGGAAAGACTACAGAAGTACCTCATCAAGAGGATCACTGACCTCAAACAGATGCCCTATGCAGCTCAACTGAAGAAGCTCCAGCTGTACTCGGTTGCATACCGCCTACTCAGAGTTGATCTCTGCCTGACATACAAGGCCATGTCCAACCCAGAATTGATGAACATGCTCCACCAAATGAAAACCATATCCCCTCAAGCCACACGCTCTAGGGATCTAAACCTCACCACAACAATAAATAGGACGTGCTGGAGTAATAGATTCCTGTCCCAGAGACTTCCCATGCTTTGGAACAAGATTCCAATCTACATTACCAGTGCTCCTCACTAACACTCTTCAAGAGAAACCTTGACAAGTGGATGGGAAACAGAAAGTTTGCCACGGGGACCACTTCAGTGGCTCTGCTGGACAGAGGCTCAGGGAACTAATCTAAGGGGGTGGCGAAAGCCAACACATTCTGGCTAGGCTTATAAATGCCTTTGGGCAGATAGCCTAGTACCTACCTATGGTGCTTAGAAAGGTCACTTAAGTCTAATTTCCAAAGCTTTAAGGCTTCATCTCTCCCTCCCTTCCTCCACAAATATTTTTTTAAGGGAAGGTGTAAACGATGGCCTTTTTTATGCCTTTGATCCTTCTTGTCATAATTGCTAAAAGCTTTTTTGCACTGATAAAAACAGGTTATAACACACAGATAGGGCCTCTGTATGGTTATTCAGGTTGAAGATCTGGTTCCTGTCAGAGACATCCTTCTTGTTTAGTAATGTGGTTTACATACATTTAGATATTGTGTGAACGTGAAATATTGCAGGGAGCACCTTTTGTGTTTTAATTGACCAATGGGTAATTGAAAGGCAATGGTCACTAAAGATGTTCATTAAGACACAAAAGTGCAAAAACCTCTTGTCAACATTATTAATTGATGCACCTAATATGAGGAGTAACTTAACTGTGTAAGCTTCATTAATGACAAAGACACTGTTTAGTAGTCACTTAGAAGAGCCCCCCATTCACTTTAAGATCACAAAACAAGATATTTTTTATTAGCACAGTGCATAGTGGTCATTTAATGTATTTCTTGACCACAGCTAGGGAAAAGGCAAGATATAAATAGTAATAAATAGATTCAAAGGGTCAGCAGTCAATGGCTGAGTAAGGGCACAGTTGTCATAGCACCCCTGCATTCCAAATTTGTCATCATCTGGTATCTCTCCCAATCACAAGTATGCATGTGGTTCATTGGTTTATTATCAAAAGGGATAACTACTGATCTACTGAAGTAACTAATAAGCATAGCTCCTCTACTAACCAACCTTAAGACAACACTGAATTTAGGCTTGTGTTGTTGCACCAATGCTAGAAATAATCACTTTGTTGTTAACGTTATTCAAATTTAAATTGGTAATAGTGAGATTTTTTTGCATGGCAGTAGACTATGGGGCATCTAAAGATGCAGTCCATTAGCATATCAGTAGTTTTCTTCATTGTTACCACATTGCTAGATATTTCCAGGTTCTCTAGATTACAAGCATCAATGCAAGACCTCATCTACACTGACAAGTGTACATAGTCCACTATCATGGGGCACCAATATTAACCTTTTATCTTGTGGTTTAAATTCACCTGTCCTTAAGAATTCTAGAGTCAGATCCTAAATGACATGAGGTTGTTCCAAGAGTTTTCTATTCTTACCACAGTTGTTTATGCCTCTTCCACATTTCTTGCATTCTTATCCTTCTCCTTATATTCTTTCTTTTGTTTTTGGAAGATTCAGTTTCTTCCTAATTTTTCTCTATTTCTGGTTTGATTTCCATTTCCACTTGGCAGCGATATGTTTCTGCTAAACTAAGCAGGGAAGTCATCTTAGACTTGGTCTCTTCATGTTTTAAAACTTTCACTATGTTTGGATCTAGTGAGGTTAGCAGATATGTAAGCAGTCCTATGATTGCAGATTTATACATGTCATCAATTTCAAGAAGGCCCATACCTCTTTCAAAATGTGGAATATATAATCTTGGTATACACTGATTTTTATATATCATTTAATAAGCTTGAAGACATGGAAAGCCCTGCTGAAGACAGACAATTAAATCACTGCTCAGAATGTACAGCATGAAATGGAAGCTGCACCCCCACCCCCCTTCAGTAATGGGAAGCCCTGGTGTACACTGACAACTAAGTCAATGCTCAGAAACTACAGCATGAAATGAAAGTTGTGCAGCAGGATATTTTAGCTGAAATGATTAAAGCAGATCATGCAATGGAATACCTTAAACAAGAATCATTAGCAAATGTTGCAACAGCACACATATTTCAGCATAAAAGAACAGGCTTTGTAAACCATTCTGGTAGCTCATGATCATGTTTTATCCATAATCAGCAGTTTAAAAGGAGATCTGCAATCAAGTAATCAGAGGAGGAGGATGAAACGGGCTAAGCGTCATTTGTAGAATAGTAAAGCACAGAGAGGTACACAGTAGGGTAGGTTGAAGTTAGACTTTAGCTCTGGTTTCTCTAGTTCTGTCTGTTAGGTAGGCTTTTGTTCTATATAAGAGGCCTAACATTTGGTGCTTTTCACAGCAAAAGGTGGGTTAAGGAAGAAATATAGCTTGCTCAAGGTATAAGTCGGTACAATACGGCACAATTGAAAAAGGAAATGGCAGAACTCAGCAACAAAATAGCTGAACTACATGCTTGGATCTCTCTCCACTTCCCAGATGTTCTTGTTCTCACTGAAGCAAGGCTCACAGCACTTCCCAGATATTCTTGCTCTCACTGAAGCATGCCTCACACCAAACATATCTAATAAAGAAGCACTGCTTTCTGGTTATAGTATGTTTAGACTAGATCAAGAAAGCAGAAGGGTAGGTGGTGTAGCAGCAATGAACAAAACCAATCTCCAGTTTCACCTCTATGCAATTAACATTCCTAAATTTAGCAATGCTGAAATACTAATCACCCAACTTCAACAAATCCTAAACACAGCGTTATGTACTGTAATGTTGTACATCTTCCCAAACAGTAATTGCACTACACTTGAAGACATTCTCTCCTGGTTAGGAAAAAAACATTAAACTAGAATCTCCCGTACTTGGTTAATATTAATTGAGCTGCACTATATACCTCTAGCAACACTTCCCTCAATCTTTATAATTTCTCTCAACACATCACCACTTCAACCAGACATTGCAAGGCTGACAACTCTACATCAGTCTTAGACTGGATACCTCTACAACCTACACTAAAGTTACTCAAGCAGGAACAATACCTGATTCTCTAATTAATCACCACCCCAATTTTGTTATTAGAAAGTATAACAGACCCACAAACTCTCATCACTATAAGCTACTTAGAAATCTTAGTAAATGCAATGCTGAATGTCCTTCATCAGGTTAACTGGCACTGCTTAAAACAGTTTCCCCAAGATGAAGCTACCACCAGCTTTCATCAGATCTTACTAAACTTACTAAATGTGTATGCACCACTTAAGAAAACAAAGGTTAAGTTAAAATATGCACCCTGGCTAACACTTCACACTAAACAAATCATAAGACTTTGGGACACAGCCTGGAAAAATTAGAAGAATTACAAAACTCTTCCAAACTGCCAAGCTTACCACTCTCTATGAAACCAATTAAATGCCCATTTAAAAAAGGACAAAAACAGTTACTATGTAAACATTCATAACACCTCCCAGAGTAATTCAACAACTTTCTGGACTACCATCAATAACCTGGCAGGAAAAAAACAAACAACTATGTCCTATGCAAAATAATACTGATAGCACTACAGTAAACTCCTTTAACCCCACTTCATCAACATAGCGACCACACCACATAGATCCACAGGTTCTCCATCATGCTATAAGTCTTAAAATCCATGTTAAGCAAACACCTTTACATGAAAAAATCAATCCGACTGCATCCACTAAATAACTTTTCCTTAAAATGAAGTCAACTACTCAAGCAGCTGATAATCTTCCAGCAGAGTACATGAAAGTAATAGCTGAGGCCTTAGCATTTCCAGTCTCTCTTTCCTCACAAATAGATCCATTACACAGCTGTATGTTTCTGAAATATAAAAACAATCATACATGATACCATTACATAAGGAAGGAAACTCTAATGACCTAGGTAATCCTTTAACACATAGCTATGATACCTCGTCTCTCAAACATCCTGGAGAATTGTGTGCACATTCAGGTCCCTCAATATCTACTTAATAATAATCAGCTCTTACCTACCCAACATAATTTCTGCTGTTGTGTTCTACAATGTTCTTGACTATAATGGAAATGGTGTAAGAGTTCAGTCCAACTTACTTATTTAAGGTCAGAACAGTGATGAGTCCTAAAGGGGTGATTTGTGGCAAAGTGAGCTATTTTATTGCAGCACTGTTTCAGCTTAGTTTGTAAGATAGTAAAATGTAGGAAGGCATACAGTAGGGTAGGTGGGAGGTAGGCTTTAGCTAAGGTTTCTCTAGTTCTGTCTGTTAGGCAGGGTTTTGTTCTGTTATCAAGAGGCCTAGCTTATGGTGTTTTTCTTTTTAATGATAGGTTGGGAGGGTAGGAAAATGTAATGATATCATCAACGGTGACTCTTAAGAATTTGGTGTTAGGGACCTGCTCAATCAGGATGTTATTCAAGTCATTTTGACAAGAGATTTGGTTTGGGAAAATGTTTTAGGGATGAATATCAGTAGTTTAGTTTTTTGTGGAATTAGTATGAGTTGTGAGTTTTTAGCTAGGATTCTATAGATATAAAGGATTCTTGGGTAATTTCTTGAAGTTTTTTAGGCTAGAGGCTGTGTAGATGAGTGCACAGTCTTCTGTATATTGTACAAGAGTGGCATGTTTGAAAACAGTGTGCAGATCGTATGTTAAACAGGAGGGGTCCAAGAATGGAAGCTTGCAGCAGTCCTACAGCACTGGTAGAAATGATAAATATTCTTGCTGATATTTGACTACTTGGAGTCTAACTGTCAAGGTAGCTGTTAAACCAAGAGAGGGAATATGGGGAGAGACCTAAGATGGGGATTCTTAGTAACAGTATCACCAAAATGAAGTAAGGCAGTTGTGGTGCTATGGTTGGGGCGAAAACCATGTTGAGTGGGGAAGAGAAGATTGTTTATGGTTAAGTATTGCGGTAACTAGGAATGGATATTCTTTTCTAATATTTTAAACAGTGGTGACAGAACGGCAACTGGTCTGAAACTGCAGTAATCAGCAAAGGGTCTTCCTTTATGAAGAGGATGTAAGTGCGCTTTCTTCCAAATGGCTGGGACATGAGATTCTAGAATGGGTTTGTTTATTAGTATAGATATTAGGTATGATAGAGCTTCAACTTCAGTTTTTTAGAAATCCAGGAGGAAGGTTGTTTGCAGCAGAGCTTGTTTTTAGTTTTAGGAGACATTTTCTTATGTTAGAGGTAGGGGACAGTTTTGAGGGAGAAGTGAGATTCCTTGGGGTTTTATGGTTGGAGGTGGGTTTCTTTGGTGGTGGGGTTGTCTTTGATAAATGACACTCCAGCTTGAAGGAAGTATTTGCTAAAAGTTATTAGTGACTGTTGATAAAGTGCATTCTGGAGAAGGGAGTGGGTTGTTGACTTCTGCCTGTTTAGTAGAAATTTAGACCAATGACCAGAATTTTTAGGATTATTATGGTATGCCTGATTTTAGTTAAAGTAGTACATTTTTTTGTCATGCCTTACACTGTGAATGGTTTTATTTTTTATCTGTCAATAGTGCAGAATTTTTTTTATGGAATTTGTTGATGTGCCATGTTTTCCAGGCCTTGTCTCGAAACACCATTAATCGTCTACTGTTTTCAGACAGCTATGTTGCTGGAGTTTTGTTAAATTTGAGGGTGGTTTCATCTAGAGGAAGATTTTTTTTAACATATTCCAATTGTATTGTTTGAGTGTGGAGATGAAACTGTCTACATTAAAACTGGATAGGCTACAGGGATTCCAAGATGGTGGACGCCCTGTGAGCACTGTTTCCCTGCAGCTGTCATTACCAGAAAAAATAATCGTTAAACAGTCATCAAAATAACAATCGGAAACTCTTAGAGGATGTGCCAAACATTATCTGATACAGATGAACTAATAACTGGGAAAATTAACAACCTCCAAGCTCAAAATACCTTAAAAAAGTAAGTTAGAAAATTAAATACCTTACAGCACATGTGCTGAGGCCTGCAACCCTTACAGGTGAAAAGAAAAGAATCTGCAAGACTTTCCAAAATGTCTCAAACAACTGAGTAAATGGATTTACAAACTACAAAAAAACAAGCTGTCATGAATTAACTCACCAAAGAAACAGTTATTAAAAGGCAAATAACAACTAAAATACAAGAAGCCTCAAAATAGAATACTAAACAAAAATCAGAAGCATCCTATAACATAGGTGAACTGAAATATGCACTCATAACAATACAGACAGCTATATAGGGTTTTTCAGAACAGCTAACTGGGTTTGGAAATAACCTAGAACAAATAGCCAAACGTCTTGACATAAAAGAAGCCAAAGTTATAAAAAATTAAATGAAAATAGAAGAACTTCAGAATGAAATAAAATCTAAAGGAGCATCCATAAAGGAAATCCAAGAAAAACTGGTAGGTCTTGAGGCAAGAAGCCGCAAAAATAATCTGTTAATAAGAGGCATACCTGAAAAATATGAACACCACCAACTACAAGATGCTCTTACACAAATTCAAAGTATTGTCCTAGAAGATGAAGAAATGGCAAAAAAATGGACATTGAGAGAATACATAGAACTCTTCGCAAATCTCAGGACATAAGCAAGCCGAGGCAAGTGTATGCCAAATATCTTAACTTTCAACATGTGCATAAAATACTAAATGCAGCTAAAACTAAAAAGTTTATAACCTGGAATGGACATATTACCTTTGCCCAGGATCTGCCAATGCAAATAAAACAACAAAGAAAAGTATTTTCTCCCTTCAGTGCATTCCTAATAAGCAAGAAAATCAAGTTTCAAATGACATACCCCAACTGCCTTTCCTTTCAATACAAAGATCGCAGATTCATCGTTAACTCACCAAAAGAAGCAAAAACAGCATTTCTTCAGACTTTCAACTCACTTCCCAACTTGTGAAGTCTCCAAGCATCAAATGGCAGTGAATCCATAACTTAAAACACTAAATGTGGCAAGTATATTCAAGAAAAAACAAAAACCGAAAATAAAAGAAGAAATCTCTGTCTCATCATTCCATCTGACACAGCAAATTCCCATATTAACAGGAAGTAGACAGTGTGCATCAAGAAGAAAGTTCCAAGCTCAGTTTTACACTAAGACCCATTTCAAGGTGGCACACCTATTACTTCCTCCCAGACAATTCACAGACCCTGGGACAATAATCAAGAAATTAAATGAAACACACCACTCCACTACACTGGAAAACAATGAAAACCGAGTGGAGCCCTCTTACACTACCTAGAAATAATGGGAATCTCACTACAAATCCCAGGACAGAATGCTTTACTAATACAAGGGTTTGAGGTACTGTGTGCTGCTACTATTTCTTTTCAACAAGGTCATAACCAACTAAAAAACATTTCCTTTGGAAAAGATAAGAATAGATGTAAAATAGAATCTAAGGACACTAAACTGAAACCTGTGACCTTGATGTATGTATGTATGTATACTATGCATATAATATGTATACATGTGCATTTTTTTGTTCTCATTATTGCACATTTAGTGGAATGCTGCTGGCAAGCAAACATAAAACAAATGGGTTGGTTATCTTCTAAAATTGTGGAATATAACAGTATTAGAGTGAAAAAATCTCAGAATCATATGTAAACACTAATAAGTATGTAAACCAATCTCTGGAATATATTATTTATATATATATATATGTATATATATATATATATATATATATATATATATATATATATATATATATATACAGGGCTCGCTCTCTGATTTGTTGTTTAAATGTTTAGCATTAATCTAAATGGCACTATTGAGAAACTGAGAACAGAGATTTAGGATACTGTTACAGGAATATCCAGATCTTCAGTGCATTATAATTTGTATTATAGAGATGTGCTTTTAACTTGTATCATCTATTACGTAAAAGTGTTATAACGTTACCTTATGCATGCTGCACTAATTGAAATGTTTTTGAAAGTTCACAAGAGTCACAAATAAGGTTCACATCTATGGACCATGTAATCCTCATATAATTTGTCTTGCAAATATGTAACATTTTCACCAGGGCTGGATCAGAGAATGGTGTGTAAGTCAGGCATAAATTTTCTCTCAATAAATAATATGAGATGGAGTAAAGGGACACGGCCTTTAGTCAGTCCGCATAAGACATGTTTTACTTTTGGAACTTATTTTGTGTGAGAAATCTCTGGGGCCACTCCAGTTGGTTTTAAATGCTTAGGCACTAGGGTTTTTCCTGGAGTGAACAGGTGTTGCGATAGCTATACATAGACTAACGAAAGAAGTTCTTAAAACAATCCAACAAAGTATAAGGGAAATCGCTAAAGTTATTTTAACTATAACCTACAATGTAGAGACAAATTGTGGATGATCGATTCATGGAAAGTAAAGGGACTCCAAGATAAAAAGAAAAGAAAGCTACTTATGCACCTACTTTCCCAATCTAAGGCAAATGTAATATTTTCACAAGGGACCCATATGCTTGTCGAAGATTGGGAAAAAGACAGAGAAAAAAAAATAGCTATTTAAAATAACAGCATCAGGCAACAGTACAAACTCTAAGGGAGTTGCAATTCTTATTAAAAATCCTTCAGTTGGGAAATAACAGAATGTGTGGCAGTCTTAAATTGCAGATGGTGTAACTTTATTTGTACTAATGCCCACTGTCTAACACCTGCTCTATTCTTAAATCTATATAGCCCATGTGTAAAACAGTAAGATTTTATTATTGAAATATACATCTTAATGCAATTCCCACTTTGCTATTACATACTAGGAGGTGACTGGAATGTGGTTCTTACCCCAGAAATAGATCTATTAAAAACTAAATGTGCAACTCCCAAATTTTATTAGCCCTAAATGACCTAATAACAGATTACAAACTACCTGACCCATACAATTTTAGTGACAGCAAATCATCAGTTAACAAATATACATATTACTCTTCACATTATAAATCATGGTCTAGAATAAATTTCTTCCTGGTCTCCAAGATACTTCTTGAAACAAAAACAGACTATAAGACAGAACCCAGATTCCTCTCAGACCACTCTAAAATTACCATAACACTGATCCCACCTAGCCACAAGAACAATAAATGCAAATGCCCATCGTGGTCTTTAAATCCAAACCTCTTGCAAAAGAAGGATGTAATCCAAGAAATAAATAATATATTACTGGAAATAGACAATAATACATACCGTATGATGTTCGATGGGCAGCTTGCAAAGCAAGAATGAGGGGAATATTAATTCAGAAAGCATCCCATTAGAAAAAATATGCAGAGAAGAAGAATATAAACTACAAACCAAGTTGAAAGAAGTTGAAATGAAAATTCAAATCAAATACAGCTCAGACCTATAAACACAGATGATAAGCTTGCAAAAAGAATTATACCGCTTACACTCAAAACAATACTCTCTTGTTGAGATGAAGATTCTAGCTAGATATGCTGACAGTGTTCAAACCCCTTGCAATTACTAGCAAGAATAATCACAGCCAAACAAGTAGCACCAAATATAACAGAATTAGACTATGAAGGAATGAAAATTAGTACAAATGAAGGAACTTGTATGGACCACAAAAGCAAACTAAATCAGAAGCTCATACAAATTTCCTAAGAAACTTAGCCTTCCCAAAAATAACAACAAAATGAAATGTTAAGAGCACCATTCACAAAAGAAGAAATTCTAGCTGAAATAACTAAAATAAAATCAAGTAAGGCACCAGGACCAGATGATTTCACAAATGAATTTTACAAAATCTTTGCCCAATATTTGGCAAACAATTTACCAAAACTATGCAACCACATCAGGGAGTTTGACATCATAGATACATACCTAAATGTCTCCAGAACTATTATTCATAAGCCTAACTCAGAAAAATCAAATCCACTAAACTACAGACCAATCTCACTAATAAATATTGACATCAAAATCCTAGCTGCTATCTTAGCAAATTGACTTAAAAGAGTATTGTCAGTAATCATCTCTCCAGAACAAGCTGGGTTTATCTGCTCTAGGCAAATCTGGGATTACCCTAGATGCAATAATAAAACTATGCAAAAAAGGAAAAAAAAAACAAGGTATGCCCTGGCGTTAGACACTAGCAAAGCCTTTGATAAAGTTAATCAAGAATTTCTATAATATTCCAAAAGAATTCACTGACATAATGAGAAAGATGTACAAAAGCTCATACACATCAATTAAAATAAATAAAAGAGAATGCAAACCAATAAGAATTGTAAATGGCACAAGGCAGGGTAGCTTCTCTCTCCATACCTCTTCAATTTATATATTGAACACCTATTCCTTCTCATATTCCAGCACACATATCATCACATACCAAAGCTTGTAAATAATAAAGTTGTCCTAACAGCTTTTGCAGATAATGTCAATATATATTTTGAAACCCCTAATACAGACCTCAGTAAAATTATGAAATCTATAAAAATTTTCTCAGAAGTGTCAAACTATAAAATTAACACATCCAAATCCAAAATCTTTCCAATTAATGCAATTGGCCATAAAGAATACTATTTCCTGGACACACCAATTCAAATTGACTACTCCTTCACATACTTAGCAATACTTTTCGATCATAACCAGAAGTCAATAATCCCAAACAACTTAGGGAAGCTATGGACACAGCTAAACCAAGACTTCTATAGATGGAAAAATATGAAGCTATCAACCTTAGCCAAGGTTGCAGTCATTAAAATGAATGTTCTTCCAAAAGTCATTTATCAATTAAATGCAGCAAACACTAACATCCCTGAAAACTTCTTTCTGAAAATCTGCACAGAAATAGCTAAGTTCATCTGGTAACCAAAATCAACAAGGATCAGATACTCTAAATTAATCCTGCCGACAGAAGGGGGGGGGGGCTGGGTCTTCCAGATTTAAAGCTATATTATGATATAATTTACTCTAACAGAATAATACAGATATCAGAACACTCTCCTATGAATAAGAATGGTCACCAACATGAGTCAAACTATGGTATGAACATGTTAAATCATTAAATATTAATCGCAAACCCCTACCTTTTACCCAGAAAGAATAATTCAAGACAATTGGATTACATAAATCATTAAGAAATAATATCATAATATTCTAGAAGTTACTAGAATCTATAAACCTAGTACATACATTGACTCTTCTGCACTTTATACATTTAAATCCTAATCTCAAATTAAATAACAATATGATAAATCTCAGTCAATATCCACAAATTAACTATGTCGTATGGGACATTCTCAAAATGAAACATTATACTATAGAAGAGACCAGAGAAAAGATGAAGCTCAGCAAAAACATATAATAATTCTAAGACAACTTAAATATCTGGCTGCCATGCTGGGTAACTTTAACAATTCAGTACAAGCAGATATAGGTACTACAACATCACTGCTACAATGCCTTTCTTATAAAAAGAAAATGCTCTCTAACACCTACAAGTTAATTATCCATCAAATACAATCATCTTTACTGTTCTCTGCCTACTGGAATGAGAAAATGAAAAAAATTATGGATGAACAAAAATCCAAAGTGATAGAAGCTGCACTAAAATTATCCCCTTTCAAGAGTTTAATCTATACACAATTGATGATCAACAATAATGCCTACTACACACCAGTGATTTTAAATAAATTTAATTCAAACTACTCCCCAAACTGTCCCTATTGTCCAACAGTGAACGCTGATCTCTTTCACAGCCTATGGGGCTGTAAATTTACATACAAATTGTGGTGTTCTCTGAAGGTGAAGTTAGAAAAAATGGGTTACGAGCAGTCAATATTATCGTGGGAATTTGCTATCCTTCATATAACCTCAAAAAAATTACTTAAGCAGGACACACGAATATTAGTCACATTATTTGCGGTAATGAAACTATATATATCACCCAGAACTGGATAGACTGAACCAAACTATCATGGGAGGAATTCAAGAACAAAGCTACTAGATATGTTACAGCACATAAATTAACCATAAGAGATAGTAATAAACGCACATATTTTCAGCAATACTGGAGTCTCCTTCTGAACCACATTCTAAAAGAATGAATATTTTTCAAAGAATTAAATCATCACATTGTATACAAAAGTCCCCTATACTAAGTAAAGTATAAATCAAAGAAGCTTAGACAAGCAACTTAAGGATGAATCAAATACAGATACATCCCTCGTATGCTTCTGCCCTTTAGCTGCTGTTGCACCTGCTGTAAAATTGTATATATTGTGTTAGAGTTTACTACACCATGCAGTTAGGAAAATTCTATGTATTTTCCTATTAAAATTTGAAAACAAATAGGAAATTGTTTTTAGTGGAAATATGACCTGATTGCATGTAGAAACAACTATTACTTTGTATCTGACAATTGTCATGATTGTTTGTATTGTTATCTAGTGTAATTTATTTATTTACAACAAAAAAACAGGCTAAAATAGTGGGAAGTATACTTGCTGTGTTCAATTCAAGTCAGTCACAAAAGGTAACCAAATGTTCCACAAAAAGAAACGAAGCTGTAACCTACAAACCGCTTTACTTTGCGAACTCTGTGACATCAGTAGTTGACTCTAGCATTTTGCTATAAAAGGGATGTCAGTATGTTGTATGTTTGTTTGTTAGTGGCCTGATGAAGATTCGTTGAAAGCGCTAGCCCTGTGTTCTAATTATTTTAATAAACGTGGTTTCTACTGGACGCTTGGATTTATTTTTACATGCTGGCTGCGTGTTTTTTCTACAAGCTATTGCCCAGTGGATGAGTAGGTTCGAATGAACACTCTATGGTGATTTTGACTCTTTTTTATTGGATTAAGAGTTTGCAAAGTAAAGCGGTTTGTAGGTTACAGCTTCGTTTCTTTTTGTGGAACATTTGGCTACCTTTTGTGACTGACTTGAATTGAACACAGCAAGTATACTTCCCACTATTTTAGCCTGGTTTTTTGTTGTATTTTATAAGTCTTGTTTATTATCAGGTGAACAGAGTGTAGTGAGCATTATTCTTTGTTTTTAAACTACGTGACTTATTTTTTGCTCACGCACTCATGGCTGAGGGAAGCAGTCAAAATTCAACAGTTGAACTACCCTACAATCCTGATATGCTTAGAAGTACCAAGTCAGGTACATCTAATATTAAGAGCAGATTTGAAGATGCTGTTACAAGTGACATTAATCCACTGTTATCTTTCAGTCCATTGGCTGAGACATATGATGAACAGAGTTGCAAAGAAGACTATCGAGGGCTTGAAACTCTAGTACAAGAAATGGAAGGAGATTTCCTTAAACTGAACGCCTCCAGTTGCAGAGGCAACACTTCGAAGCATGCATTACTCGCAAAATCGTTCCAAGGGGTTTAAGGATCCTGAAGATGCCAACTACAGGTACTGTGTATAAAGATTTGTTATATTCATGGCAACAGTTAAACTTAGATACTAGCCTGAAGTACATGGAGCTAATGAACAATTACTTCTTACCTCATGAAACATCATTGAGGGAGAAACTACAGAAGCAACAGCAGAGCTTATCTACCATGTACCCTAGACCAGTGGTAGAAGCATCTATTGACAAAATGTTAGACAGCGTTTTCATTTATGAGAAAAAACTGTTACAGCAAAAATGTGATAAACTTAGAAGGGACATAGACGATTTTAAAAAAGGCCATGTCTTTACTTGGCCCAGAGTGGAGAATGGAGCCAAGGGATGGAAGAACACACGCCTTCAAAATGAAATGAAAGACAATACCAATATTGGTCTGGCCAGAGATGGGCCAGATACCAATGCTGATGGTTCTAATGTTATTGTCATAGATAAACAGACAGGGGGTAAGAAAAATACCATTGTTACCACAGCAATAATACACCAGGATGGTACTAATGATACATGCTCTTCCCCCGCTGGTAATGTTCACAATATATCTGTATTTGAAGATGCCAATACAAGGATAGATATATGTGAGCATATAGAGAATGAGGACGATAATGTTAGTAAGATTATGAATAAAAATCTGAAAACAGTAGATAAAATTAGCCTAGGCATGGACGCCAAAACTAGATTCAATAGTATGAGTACTGAATCAGTCCCTTTCCCCATCGCCAATCAATGGAGAGGGGGTGGGGGGGCAAGGGAACATTCTATGAGCAGGGGAAGGCAGAAAAAGAGACCAGCAGGACCAGTACAGGCTGGTCCTACACTAAAAAAGATTTGGCAAGGGACCAAGAATCAATAGTGTGGAACATATCAAGTAAGCTTTTAACGGAAGAAGAAAAGTATGTCTTGGAGAAGGGTCTAACATTTATTCCCTCTAGTAGAAGCGATATCACAAATAGCATTATTGATTTGAAAATGTTTATACGGAACCTCCAAATCAAGGTTGATTTTCGTAACAGCACTAGTTTACCCCATCCGTTTAGAAAACCAAGTACTTACACTCCATGCAACCACCCACTTATCGAGGCTTATTCGAAACTGGTTGAGCAAGGATTATATGAAAATGATGCAAATAATAGAAAAAGAGATGGTTTGGCAATCTGAAACCAGTACAAAGGAAAGCACTTAATGGCCTGAAAGATGATAGGACCATTATGATAAGACCAGCCGATAAAGGTGGTCCTGTAGTTATCATGGATTTGGAGTTTTATATTGATAAAATGTGCAATATGCTGGATGATTCTGTCTTTTACTTGAAAATCAATGATAGTAGAGTGAATAGGATCATATCAGATGTTTTAGTAGATTAAATGTTATGTTGAATGAGGGTAAGATTAGTCAAGAATTATTCACATACCTTGTAGTGGAACATCCAACGATACCCATTATACAGGGAATACCCAAGATTCACAAAAATGGCTTGGATCCACCTATGAGGCCAATTGTTGCAGGGAAGGGCTGGATCACCGAGATGATTTCCATCTATTTAGAGTCCTTATTAAGACCCATAGTGGACAAGTACACACACATACTGAAAGATACTAAACAATTCCTAATTAAACTATATGAGAATACCTCGGTGAGTGATGGTTTCCAGCATAAATTGTTTGTGACACTTGATGTCAACTCTCTTTTTACTGTTATTCCTAATCATGAGGGACTCAATAGTATAAGTAGGATTCTTACTAGAGATGGCACATTCTCCGAAGGAAGGATAGAAGTTATCACGGAATTGATGGAAATTGTATTAACAAATAATATTTTCTTGTTTAATGGTCAAGTATATCTTCAGAGGGATGGTGTAGCTATGGGCACTTCTTGTGCCAATAGCTACGCCAACATGGTTATGGCTTACTGGGAAGTTTCTTCTCTATTTCAGATGGAGGAATTTTGTCAGAATGTTTCTTTCTACACTAGGTTTGTAGATGACCTCTTCCTTATTTGGAAAGGTGATGAAGAACAATTGAGGTCTCTCTATGATAAAATAAATCAAGACACCAGTTTTTTAAGATTTTCTATGGTTAATTCCAAAGATGTCATACCCTATTTAGACGTATATGTTGAACAATTACCAAATGGTATACTTAACACTGGAGTTTTTCGAAAGGATTGCTATAGAAATAACTTTCTCCATCGAAGCAGCATGCATCCTAAGCATGTCTTTGGTAACATCGTCAAAAGTCAAGCCATGAGGGTATCTAGGTTGTTTTCCGAAGACTCATGCTTTAAAACAGGCATAGAAGACTTGAGGAATAAATTTATAGACAGGTCTTACACGGTAACAGAAGTTGATGCTTCTTTAGGTACCATAGGTGAATTGAGAGAAGGCAGGGCTTTTCCCAACTTCTCTAGTAAACAAGATGATAGTAGCATCACCAAAACTAGCAGTGGAGTTATCAGAATACCGATACATTTTACACAAGATGTAAATAGTATTGAAAGCATATATCGAAAACATTGGGACATCTTGCTAACAGATCCAGTTATTTCTGAGATATTGAGCCAAGAACCAAAATTTACATATAAAAATAAGTTGAATTTACACAGAATGTTATGTGGTCCAAATAGGTTTGACATAAATACAACCAGTAATCATAAAATGACTAAAAAGTGTCAAAAATGCAATTATTGCAAATTCATTAAAGAAACTGATAAATTCAATCATCCTATTACAGGACAAGAATTTCATTTCACAGTCTCTGCCACTTGTGAGACCTGCCATGTGGTGTACCTGGCTACCTGTGTACACTGCCCTGCGTTTTATGTAGGGAAGACGGACAGAAAGTTTAAAGACCGTATTAGGGAACACTTATATAAAATCAAAGTCAGATGTTCTTCAAATGCTCTGTCTAGGCATGTAATTAATACATCTACCCAACATAGCTTTTTGTTTCAAGTAATTCAAAACAATGTTCTATCTCATAGAAGAGGAGATATTTTTAACACCACGGAACAGATAGAGGCCAAATGGATCATCAGGCTTAGGGCTGATTTGTACCCAGGCCTCAATGACAGAGTCTCCATCAAACCTATACTTAAAGCTAGGAAACTTCATTGAAGCTTTTCACCCCTTTGCCACCTTTTATTAACTTCTGGTTGGTTTTACTTTTATATTTATAACATTTTCATACCTGACATTTTTCCATTTCTGTCTCCATCGTTGTCTCTGTATTTTACTCTGCAGGCTTTTTAGGGGCCAATTGTTATGAAAGATGCTGATATACCTTGTATTCCTCTCTCATCCAGCATACATATTTCACCTGATTTTGCACATTTAGTCTCATATATTTTTATGTTTATAATATCAGCTGTTATTAACATCTTTGCGTATGCACATATCTGTTTTGAATGATTTATGCTGTTACAGATATTATGATATTTAGAAGCACACGCTGTACAAATTTTAGATGCAGTGTTTTGAATGATCATTTCTGTACAGTTATAATTATGCTAAATAGCTCATGTGTAGATATTAATATCTTTATTAATTTGATCCCTATTTTAAACATGTATTTATACATACAAGTATTTCAAATGGGATTATATCATTTATTATTAAATACTAAACATGCGTGCCATTTTTGTTACTAGTATGCATATAAGTGCAGTATTTATAGGAAGATAGTATGTAATTGTGAAACACCTTATTTGCTGCATACTGTCTATGAGATGGTTACATAGATATTTAAATTATTTTAAAACATTTTGAATGTTACATGCAGCAGCAGTTAAAGTAGGCTGAAATGTTATTTTAGAACATTTTTATTGTACACTGTTTACAAAATGTCTGCATATATATTTTTAACATTTTAAGTAATTTAAAACATTTTATAAGATTTTACATTTAGTAGGATGTGGCATCAGAGTTGCTTTTACTACAAAAGTGATGTCACTTTAAATATTTTATGTATAACAGGATGTGACATCAGAGTTGACTTCAGTATGTCCAAACAGGATGTGACATCAGTAGTTGACTCTAGCATTTTGCTATAAAAGGGATGTCAGTATGTTTGTTTGTTAGTGGCCTGATGAAGATTCGTTGAAAGCGCTAGCCCTGTGTTCTAATTATTTTAATAAACGTGGTTTCTACTGGACGCTTGGATTTATTTTTACATGCTGGCTGCGTGTTTTTTCTACAAGCTATTGCCCAGTGGATGAGTAGGTTCGAATGAACACTCTATGGTGATTTTGACTCTTTTTTTGGATTAAGAGTTCGCAAAGTAAAGCGGTTTGTAGGTTACAGCTTTGTTTCTTTTTGTGGAACATTTGGTTACCTTTTGTGACTGACTTGAATTGAACACAGCAAGTATACTTCCCACTATTTTAGCCTGTTTTTTTGTTGTATTTTATAAGTCTTGTTTATTATCAGGCGAACAGAGTGTAGTGAGCATTATTCTTTGTTTTTAATTAATTTATTTATTTATTTTACATTTGTTGACCGGGCTAGTCTAGCTGGATATATGTCCATTCTCAGTAGAGGCCCAGGGAGAAAAGCTCCAAGCAAAACAAAAACACCATTTAAAAATGTATAACTAAGTCAAATAAACAAAAAAAAGGAAATATAGTTATAAAAATGAAGACTATAGTCATTATGCTAAAATTTAAACTAAATATAAATAAGCAAGTATATAAGAAATAAAAAGGGTATAGGGTAGAAAGAGTAAAGTCCTTAAATTAAATTGTATTACTAAGAGGAAAGCAAAAGAGAAGTAACTAGATTTGGAGGGAAAAGATGGGGGAGAGGGGAAGGGTATAAGCTGGAGGGAAATAAAAGTTTCAGTCAGGGTTAGCACAAGGACAGAGCCACTGAGTTTTCAGATGTTCTTTAATGTGTTTTTGAGAGGTGGATGCTAGGGTAGATAGTTCAGGAGGGAGCTGATTCCAGTTTTTTCCTATAGTGTTTGAGAAAAGTGAATCACCAGCTTTGTTGTTAGATTTAATTGAGGCAACAAGGAGTTTATTTGCTGAACGTAGTGTAGCTATATTTTTATATGGAGAAATCAGATTAGTGAGGAAGGGGGTGTCATTGGGGTGGTATAGGATCTTTTGGGAGATCAGTAACTGTTGATAGAGTAAATGGTTCTGTATTTCTAGCCATCCTAGTTGTTTAAGGTTAAGGCAGTGGTGAGGTTTAAAGGGAGAGGATGTGACGAATCTAGCTATGCTATTGTAGCAGGTAGAAAGTTTGGAGATGTTATTTTTAGATAGGTTAGTAAATATAGCAGAGGCATAGAAAAGGGTGGAAATCAGGTGGGTTTGGGCAATAGTTTTTCTGGCTGAGGGGGTAAGGAAGGGTTTAATTCTATAGAGAGTACCAAGTTTTTTGTTGACCGACTTTATGGTGGAGTTAATATGGTTGTCATAGTTAAGATGATTATCAATTGTGACACTTAGTAGGCGGGTGGTAGTTTCTGGTGCAATGTTAGTAGCATTGTTAGAGGTTATAGTGAATATTGGAGTGGGTGACTTATGAGTTGGAGTAAAAAGCAGTAGTTTTGTTTTTTTAGGATTGAGGAAAAGGTGGTGTTGCATGAACCAGTTTTCAACATTTTGGAAAGCAGTTTGGGTGAGGGACTGGAGGGAGGATATGTTTTTAGCAGTGCAGATTAAGGTAGAGTCCTCTGCATATTGAATGCAGGAGGCTTGGGGTATGTTCATGTGGAGGTCATTAATAAATATGGAAAAAAGTAGGGGACCTAAGATAGAGCCTTGAGGGACTCCAGTATTTATAGGAAGTAATGAAGACAGATTGTTTTCCCAGAGTACAGCTTGCTGTCCGTTTTGAAGATAACATTTGAACCATTGTAATGCTAGAGGATCCAGAGAAAGGTACTTTAGTTTCTCTAGAAGAAGAGTCTGATTAACCATATCAAAGGCTTTTGACAGGTCTATTAATAGTGCAGAGGAAAAGGAGTTATTGTTACAATTTTTGTTTATAGAGTCAGTAAAGGAGAGAAGAGCAGTAGTAGTGCTATGGAATGGTCTAAAGCCATGTTGGCAGTTGGCTAGTAGATTATTCTGTAGAAGATGGTTGAGTAGTTGTTTGTGGATACATTTTTCCATTATCTTAGCTAATGGGGAGAGTAAGGCAATTGGTCGGTAGTTAGTGAGCTCAACTGAGGTTCCACCTTTATGTAGAGGGATGATGTGGGATACTTTCCATATGGTAGGAATTTTGCCTTCAGAGATGGTTCTATTAATGAGGATGGATATGGGGGAAAAACAAATACAAATAAATATGGAAAAAAATGGATAGGTTACTCACATTTTTGCATATGTGATGTTTTACTGGATTGCTTTCAAGCTTTGGTTGCCAGGTTGTGTGCCATACTTATAGATATTACTAAGTTGAGAGAATACAATCAAGAGTACAGACCTTAAGAGTAGGGCTTGTTATATCTTGTTGGTGTATTTATGAGCTAAAAGAAACCATACAGGTTAATATTGGTAGTGGAGGTATAGGTACAGTTTGGGTCCAGTCTATGTTAAGGTCCCAACTGATGATGGTTTCTTGGAGTAGACTAATAAATGCCTAGGATAGTATGTCCTCCACTATTCTATTACTACCAAGAGGAAGAAATAAGGCTATGATACGTATTATCTTATAAGGGTTCACCTTGAGTAAGGAAATAAGAATGCCTGCATTACTGAATCCAGGATGCTTCTTCTGAGAAAGGGAATATGCTCAGGTGTTTTGGGTACTTAACAGATATATCTCCTGCATATTTGGATATATGGTCTGCGTGAAGCATACTGCATCATGGTGGAAGCATTTTATTGTCTTTGATTTTGAGTTTTAGTTATGTTTCTGTGATACTGAGGATGTCAAGGTTGCAATGAGATATGAAAGAATGCAGTTCACTTACTTTATTACAGATGTTTTTGTGATGTCCTCATTCTGGGCTAGTAATCAAGGAGCCTGAATCCTCACCACTGATACTGGAGAGGGACATTCACTTGGAACATAAATGGATGCACTCAGTATTTCCAGATGCAAAGCTCTCTGCAAGGACAATTTCCCTTAACTCAGTCACTCCAATGGAACTCAGGAAGTTTGCACTGTAACTTCCAAAGGGTGAAGCCTAAGCCTTTTGACTGAATGAAATTATGTTCTCACATTTCAAACAAATGTTCAAAGTGATTCATAGTGGTTATGAAAGAAGTATAAATGGCAAACTCTTTAGCACAAATTATTTTTATAGTGGTAATATTCTTTAGGTTTTAGGTCTTAGCAAATTTCATAAGTGACAGTAAATACTGTAACTTCTGCATTTGTAATATTTTGCAAACAACTTACAATATCTCAGCAATGACTCAAGTTACAAACATATGATCAAATGGTATTTTATTCATCTAACTGAGGGTATTCATATGAGGCTAAGGAGTTCTGTCTACGTTACTTGGTTGTTTAGATATTTATAAAAAATGTGAACATTTTATCTATATAAATTAATATCATAAAAATTACAGTTAATATCTATTGACCAGCACTAGACAGAGGTCAAATATTAATGCAGGTGAGTTTGTCACTGTGTAAGCTTTAAGATGAAATATTTTAAGAACTTGTAGATAGTATGGTTTTGGAATTACTGATGCAAATATGAGCAAGCAATATTTAATGCCTAGATATGGACAAGAAATATTTATTGCCTAGAGGCATCAGTAGGAGTTAACTGCAAATGCAAGTGGAGGCATCACTTAGATGCAATGAGTTAAAAGCACACAGGGAACACACTCAGTCTGGGTTTCTCTCTCTCTGTCTCTCTCTCTCTCTCTCTCTCTCCCCAGGTCCCCAGTAAGGCTCCCCCACTGGCACAGCTGTAGGGTTAGGTCCTCAGCCGACTATCTAAGCCAAGTCCTCCAGCACCCCCGCTGTGTAACCAGTGCTTTGTTTCCCTACTGACACACACTCTTTGAGATTTAATTTTCACACACACACCTGGGAAAGGCTAGCACAGATTACCCGCTCTACCAACTTTGCCCAGACTATAAGGTAGATTCACTGCCACCAGTCACTTACTATAAGGATCTTAAAAGGGCACCCAATAATACTGAGTGAAATTAATATTAATACAAATGGTAATGTTGACCAAATAGCCAAGCTTTCAGGATTGGCCACAGCTATCACCAAATAAATATATGCAAATACTCTCAAACTTAAATATTTTCTAGTAGGACCAGCCACAATGAAAAGTTTAAATATATTTAATCATCATCATCATCTTTCGGCTTTTCCCATTAGGGGTCGCCACAACGGATCATCTCTTTCCATTTCTTCCTATCCTCTGCATCTTGCTCTGTCACACCATCTGCCTGCATGTCCTCTCTCACCACGTCCATAAACCTTATCTTAGGCCTTCCTCTTTTCCTCTTACCTGGCAGCTCCATCCTTAGCATCTTTTTCCCAATATACCCATCATCCCTCCTCAGCACATGTCCAAACCAATGCAATCTCGTCTCTCTTGCTTTGTCTCCAAACTGTCCAACATGAGCTGACCCTCTAATATACTGATTCCTAATCCTATCCATCCTAGTCACATCAAGTGCAAATCTTAACATCTTTAACTCTGCCACATCCAGCTCTCACTCCTGCCTTTTTGTCAATGCCACTGTCTCCAACCCATATAACATAGCTGGTCTCACTGCCCTCTTGTAGACCTTCCCTTTCACTCTTACTGGTACCAGTCTGTCACAAATCACTCCTGACACTCTTCTCCACCCATTCCACCCTGCCTGTATTCTCTTCTTCACCCCTCTTCCACATTCACCATTACTCTGAACTGTTGATCCCAAGTACTTAAACGCGTCCACCTTTACCAACTCTACTCCCTGCATCCTCTCCATTCCTCTACCCTCCCTCTCATTTACACACATATATTCTGTCTTAGCCCTGCTGACCTTCATTCCTCTGCTCTCTAGAGCATATCTCCACCTCTCCAGAGTCCCCTCAACCTGATTCCTACTCTCACTACAGATCACAATGTCATCTGCAAACATCATAGTCCACGGGGCCTCCTGTCTGATCTCATCTGTCAACCTGTCCATCACCACTGCAAATAAGAAAGGACTCAGAGCTGATCCTTGATGTAATCCCACCTCCACCTTAAACGGATCTGTCACTCCCACTGCAGTCCTCACCACTGTCACACTACCCTCATACATATCCTGTACCACTCTTACATACTTCTCTGCCACTCCCAAATTCCTCATATAATACCACAACTCTTCTCTAGGCACCCTGTCATATGCTTTCTCCAAGTCTACAAAGACACAATGCAACTCCTTCTGACCTTCTCTGTATTTCTCCAATAACACTCTCAGAGCAAACATTGCCTCTGTAGTGCTCTTTCCTGGCATGAAACCATACTGCTGATCACTAATCATCACCTCCCTTCTTAACCTAGCTTCTACTACTCTTTCCCATAACTTCAAGCTGTGACTGATCAATTTTATCCCTCTGTAGTTACTTCAGCTCTGCACATCACCCTTATTCTTAAAGATAGGTACCAAAACACTTTTCTCCACTCCTCAGGCATCCTCTGACTTTCCAAAATTTCATTAAACAATCTAGTTAAAAATTCCACTGCCATTTCTCCTAAGCACCTCCATGCTTCCATTGGTATGTCATTTGGGCCAATAGCCTTTCCATTCTTCATCCTCTTCATAGCTGTCTTTACTTCCTCCTTGCTAATCTGTTTCACTTCCTGATTCACTATCCCCACATCATCCAACCTTCTCTCACTCTCATTCTCTTCATTCATCAGCCTCTCAAAATACTCTTTCCATCTACTCAACACACTCTCCTCTCTTGTGAGTACCTTTCCCTCACTATCCTTTATCACCCTTACTTGCTGCACATCTTTCCCAGCTCTGTCCCTCTGTCTAGCCAATTGGTACAGGTCCTTTTCTCCCTCTTTAGTGTCCAATCTCTCATACAACTCTCCATACGCCTTATCCTTAGCTTTCGCCACCTCTCTCTTTGCCATGCGCCTCATCTCCTTATACTCATGTCTACTTTCTTCATCTCTTTGACAATCCCACTTCTTCTTCACCAGCCTCTTCCTCTGTATACTCTCCTGTACTTCCTCATTCCACCACCAGGTCTCCTTGTCCTCCTTCCTCTGTCCAGATATCACACCAAGCACCTTTCTAGCAGTCTCCCTTACTAGTTCTGCTGTAGATACCCAGCTATTCAGTAACTCTCCACTGCCTCCCAGTGCCTGTCTTAACTCTTCCCTAAACTCCACTTCACAATCACCCTTTTTTAACTTCCACCATTTAATCCTTGGCACTGCCTTCACACTCCTCCTCCTCTTCTTGATCGTCAACGTCATCCTACAGACCACCATTCTATGCTGCTTAACTACACTTTCCCCTGCCACCACTTTACAGTCTCCAATCTCCTTCAGACTGGCCCTCCTACATAGGATATAATCCACCTGTGTGCATCTTCCTCCACTCTTGTATGTCACCCTATGCTCCTCCCTCTTCTTAAAATACGTATTCACCACAGCCATGTCCATCCTTTTCGCAAAATCCACAATCATCTGACCTTTTGCATTCCTCTACTTAACACCATACCTACCCATCACTTCCTCATCCCCTCTGTTCACTTCAACAACATGCCCATTAAAGTCCGCTCCAATCACTAGTCTCTCACCCTTGGGTACACTCACCACAACTTCATCCAACTCACTCCAAAATTTCTCTTTCTCATCCATCGCACACCCAACTTGTGGAGCATATGCACTAACAACATTCATCATTACACCATCAATTTCGAGCTTCATAAACATCACTCTGTCAGACACTCTCTTCACGTCTAAAACACTCGGCATATTGTTCCTTTAGTATAACCCCTACCCCATTTCTCCTGCCATCCACACCATGACAGAACAATTTGAACCCGTTTCCTAAACACCTGGCCTTACTTCCCTTCCATCTGGTCTCTTGCACGCACAATATATCAACCTTCCTTCTCTCCATCATATCAGCTAGCTCTCTTCCTATACCAGTCATACTGCCAACATTCAAAGTTCCTACCCTCACTGCTACACTCATAACCTTCCTCTTCTCTTCCTGCCTTCGGGAATGCCTTCGCCCTCTTCTTCTCCTTCAGCCAACAGTAGACCAATTTCCGCCAGCACCCTGTTGGCTAACAGTACTGGTGGCGGTCGTTGTCAACTCAGGCCTTGACCGATCCAGTATGGAAATATGAAATTTTTGCGCAATAAGTGATGTGGCAGAATTTTTATGCCGGATGCCCTTTCTGACGCAACCCTCCCCATTTATCCTGGCTTGGGACCGGCACAAAGAAATGCACTGGCTTGTGCATCCCCAGTGGCTGGGTTTTTAAATATATTTAATAATAAATAAAAAAAGAACAAGAAAATACTAAATATCTATTTACAGTAAATACTAGAATTTCAACCACAGGAAATATTAAAATAACACAGACAAACAGATTCACACAGTTGCAGAAAAACAGCACTTAACTAATCTCACTATATTTTCCTGACTAATCTAAAGAGTTACTATTTCCTGGTTCAGTTACTAGAGCAAGGCAAAATGAAGTAGGTGAGGCATTCTTCTACATCAGGTTTCCAAAACAGAGTAGTCAGTATGACTGACAGACTTCTCAATATAATATCTGAATATTATTTCTTGGAAAGCTTTCAGAATGACATCATATCTGGTCATCTGACTCTGTTTCCCACACTATCACCATCATTAGAAGATGCCAAGACTTTAGCACCTATTTGTTACCATGCACACAGACAGCTTTGCTTAGATCAGCTGCAGCTCATGGAAATCATAAAACAATATCAAAACTCTACCTTTCCAAAGTAGCAATTAGCTCACCCCAAAGACAATACAGAAAGCTTCTTAATACAGACTTTTTGTCTCTGGCTACAATCAGAACTATAAGATAACATCTTTATGGCCTAGGTGCAGTACTTTTCAAAGTTAGGTGGATTGGGATTAACCTCTTTTCTTCCTGTAGCCTCTGTTACAATATAAACATCTAAACAGTTACAATAATGCATGCACATTTTTTTTCTTTCCAGCAGGTCTCACTGTTGATACACAAACAATTTTACAAATACATTTTCAATACAAGTATCTGTTTGATATTCAAATAACATATAATTCTTTATTAAATTCCAGCTAGCTGTGTTGGCATATGTTACAGATTCACTGCCCTATTTCTACTGGCATAGCTGGCAATAATTCCTATCGTCACAGCTTTTAAGGTTAATGTTCATAAATTCTAGACTTGTTTTACCTGATTTGCAGGAGTGAACTGTTACTTTATTAATGGTTATATGGGCCATTATGGGAGAGGCTGTAGTGGATGGACCTGGGTTGGAGTGAATTTCAGCACACAGCTACAAACTGGGTAGGGTTAGCTGGAATACAGCATACCACTTAGTTTTAAATTTGTACTTTGTGAATAGGATCATAGGAACTTACTAGGCTATTGGCCTTGAGGCCCTTACAAGCCTAGACAAAAATTAAGCACATGTTCTTATAAGTCAGTACCTGATGACCTTGTCCAGCAGGAACAGGAGTTAGTTACTTTTATATACGTTGAAAAGATGGATGCGAGAGGGGTTGCAGGCTACATGGAATGAAATATGGCAGTAATTGCCTGTGAGATCAATGAACTAAGCATTGGACATAAGACTAGTGCTGAGAAGTGTATGATAGTTGACTATGTGTACTAGAAAGAGGAAGGAAGTGAAATGTAGTACTTTCAATATCATACTAATTATTTTGCAAGTGTTCTTTTAGTAAAAATATAAACATGATAATGACAGAGAACCAGATAGGGTTTGACTGGTTGTTGGTTGGGTGAAGTGGGAGGGCTTGTCAAGTTACAATATAGATGAAATCCAGTTGAGACACACTTCTAAGATGGCTGCATATTGAGTAACAGCTTAATTCTGGCTGCCCCAGTGTGAAAACAGAAACTTAGCAAAAAAGAGAAACTTAGCAGAGAAAGCTAGTGGACCAGGATTCCTGAGTAAATTTCAATAACTGACTAGTAAGTGCACTGCTTGGATGCCAGTAAAAAAGAAATACAGAGAACCTAAAGGAAAATCAGCTACAAAAGGTGACAAAAACATTGAAAGTAATGTAGCTGTTCAGCAAAAAGCAGTGTGAGCTCCAGACATGCCTTCCTTTAACCCTGAGGAAAGTACAAAGCAACTGCATACATAATTGACTAAAATAAATAAATTACTCATGGAGTATATCAACTCAAACAATCAAAGGCTGGAACAAAATGGAAGAAGCCTTAAATATATACTCAGATGAGACAATAAAACGGCAAAACTCAGAGGATGAAATGAAGGAAAGGCTGGCTGAATATGAGACTGCATGAGAAGAGATGTTTCAAAAATAATAGAATGAGAGGAACAGAGCATGTAGAGAAAACCTGAGATTTTCTGCTGTACCTGAGAAACTGGAAGGAACAGACTATGTTAATTTCATGAAAGCACAAATAAACCACTGGACTGGTATTCCACAACAGAAATTGTTCATTGAAAGGGTGCATTGCATGTATGCTCCAAACCTGGTTATGAGAAAACAACTTAAAACTTTAATAGTAAAAATGCAATCTTACCAAGAGAAGTAGTCAGTTCTGACAACACTGAGACACAAGGACAAAGTATTAAAAGTGGGAGACAGCAGAGTGTTTGTGGAGCATGACCACTCACTGTACACCAGGCAGAAATGTATTTCATTATATAGGGAATGCCAAGAAGCAGGCATGAGATTCAAACTGCTGCACCCAGTTCTTAAAAATATTTCCCCCAGGGGAACAAAAACTTTTTTGGATGAAGTACATGCTAAGGAAGAAATACAAACGTTTGCCCAACAAAAAGTGAGCTGTGAAACAGAAAGAGATTCTGCTTCTTGTTCTTCTGGCAATAAAGACCACATAGAGCTAGTGCCAGAGAAACCATCCCCAATGATTCAACAGAAAATGCTTGAGAAAGGGAAAAAAGCACAGAAGTTGACTTGAAGAATGCACTGGAGATGAAGCACAGATAGGGTTCGGGAGATGGAGAAGAACAGAAATGGAACAAGAGAATCTGGAAATTTTGGACTTTCTTGGACTTTGTTAAACTTGTAGGAGACTCTAAAACATATGCCTTACTTCATGTCATTAACATCTGTTGACTAAAATCAGTAACTTGGAAACTGACAAATGTGGGATTAGAAAGCAATAATTATACTTGTCAAGAGAGGGGAAGAGAAGGGAGGGAGTTAACTGTAAGTAAAACATTTTTTCTTAACAATATTGCTTAAGTGGTGCATGATTTTCTCTGCATGTTATAAAGTTAAGTTTTCTTTCAGTTATTTTTAAGTGTAATGGAGATACTAATGTAAATAGGTGCTTCTGTTTATTCTTTTTGTTTCTTTCTCCCTTCTTTGTTTCTCCTTGTTGAGTTTTAAGAAATATAGGCACTGCAATATAAAAAAAAAAAAACTGGTTAAAAGAGCATGTCAAAAGAAATTCTTCCATAGGGGAATGACTCGGTTAAGGCCATTAGCTTTATGTAGTAATGAGTTTTAAGTGAAAGCAAGTAAATGAAAAAGAATATTGAAAATTATGTGTTCTTTTTTCTAGTAAACAGTCCTGTATCTGGTTCTCATGTCACTAGCAGACAATGTGATAAAGAGACATGGCTTGGAGAAAATGTTTTCTGAAAACATTCAAGTGTTTTCCCAGCTGGGAGAGCTATAACGATAAGACAAAACCAGAGAGCACTTAACAGAATCACATGCTCTACCTTGTGTCTTACCATGGATAATCTTTTTTCTGTTTATCTCAATTGTGTGTACTGGCTGCCAGTTTGTAACTTTTGCTCCTATTAGGGGGGATAAAACTTCAATATTTGAAGATGTACATCGTTTGGTGTGTTGTTATTAAGGTAGTCGGTTTTAGGTGCTATTGGGGTGTGTGTATTTTTTGAGGGTTTTCAATAAAAGAAAATGTATGCAAGATGTGACACATGATCAAACGGAGATGACAAGAAATATTTTTATGAAAGATTAACCTGACAAGCAGTACATGCACGTAACACAAAAGCTTGAACTAGACATTTAACAAAAAGCAGTTATACATAAAAGGTGGGAATAATAATCCCTCAAGATTATGAATCTTTCTATAATCTCTTTAAATGTTAATGGTCTCACAGATAAATACAAAAAAGAAAGAGTAGTGAACTGTTTTAAAAAATGTACAGTGCAAATAGCTATGCTACAGGAGACACACTTGGAAAGAATTGAGCATGTGAAATTGATGGAGAAAGGTTTTCAGGATGGTTATTCAGTGGAATACCTGAGACAAAGGAAGAGATGAGTACTTATATTAATTGCAAGAGGAACTCCAATAGTAATAGAAGATGTAAAAAAGACAATAATGGTAGATTTGTAGTACTAAGAGGCTACTTGCAGGGGAGGAGGGTTGCACTGGCATGTATTTATATTCAACTGAAAACTGCTATAATGGAGTTAAAGAAGTACTGGGAGAAGCAATCAGCTTTCAGCAAGGGCTATTACTTATAGATGGGGACTGAAATTTGATTTGTAACAATAAATATGTCTCTGGCGGCCCAGAAAGGAAAATATAACAAGATAGGGTAGATTTTTAAAGAAATTTATAAAAATAGTTGGCATGAAAGATGTGAATTCAGTACCATGACTTGAGTGAATTTATATATTATTCCTCAAGATACAAAAACTGGGCTAGGCTAAACAGAATTCACATTTCACAAGAACATGTGCATTTAATTGAAGCTCTCAATACACACCCAATAACTAATTCAGATCATGAGCCAATAATACCTAAAATAAAAGCACAGGGAAATGAAATAAAAATGAGGCACTGGTACTTTGCCACATATCTGTTAAAAAGAGAGGACTTGGGAATGGGTAATGGAAATTATTCAGGAGCTATCAGAAAATATAGAAACTTCTTCAGAAATTATAGCTAGGGACTGGGATAAAATTAAAGTGGAACTTAAGTATAAGATGGAAATAAAAAAGAGGGAGATATGGATAAAAAGTAAAAATAATTATTTAGAGGGACTGACAAATATTAAAGTATTGCAAAATAGGGGGAAATCTCACAGAATAAGAAGAGGAAGAACTACAAAATGCTAAACAGAAAATAAGGGATCACCTCAATAATATCCATGAGTTTAGAAAAACTGCTAAGCAACTGTCTTTGATAATACATCTAGAGCACAAAACATTTTAGCACAACACCTCAGGTAACAGGAAGTAGAAAGGGCTATCACTAATCTTAGAGAGCCTATAACAAGGAAGATAACAAAGGATCCTGTAAAAGTATTAGAAATATTTTGGAAATTCTATGAAAGTCTGTATAAAGCAAAGAAATATGGAAATCAAGAGAAGTTACAAAGGGAAATATTTATGGAAGATTAAATATGCCAAAACTACTTGGAGAGGAGGCTCAATAACTAACAGGATAGGAGGAGATGACATAAAATGGTGATATATAACCAATCTACAGGAAAGTCCCCAGGAATACATGATATTCCTGTTGAAGTCTGGTGGCTAGGAGGGAAGAAACTGATAAAGATCTGGAAGGTTTTGTTTAACAGTATGTTAAGAGGAGGAGAAGTACCAACATCCTGGAAGAAAGCAGTAGTAGCTGTACTACCTAAAGAGGGTAAAGATCCATCAGATCCAGCTACATACAGGCCAATTTCAATATTAAATCATGATTATAAAGTAGCAAAACAAAACCACTGCTCCAGATAAAGTCCAATCTCCACTCCAAATGAAAAAATCAGCAAATATAAACAAGCAGAGGACCAACACAACATAAAAAGTAATAAAAACTTTATTAGAAAACAAATATACTATAAACTTGCTTATTTCTGCTTATTTAGCTCTGAGCCCTTTAAATGCAACAGTATGCCAATAATTTGAGCTTTCCCTATTAGATGTACACATAGATTTCCCTACCTACACTGTTATATCTTGAGCAAACATAGGATTGATTTTAGAGTGATACGTAGCAGTCAGCTGCATTATCAGTTTGTTCACTAGATACAGCCTCCCTATTGAGTACAGGCTGTAAGGACTTATGTCTGTTGTAAACTGCTGCATGTGAAATATAGCCCAGCTATAAGCACATAGTATCTAGTGTAAATGTAAACCCAGCATTGTATCCTGTTGAATTGGCATTGTTTTTACTAAAACCAAGATCTAGCTCTGTATTCATACTGATTTCAGACCCCTACTGTGGAAACGTTAGCTCCTACCTGCTACATGTGGAATGATAGCCGGCTTTGAAAACAGAGTAATTAATGTACATGTTATACAGCATTGTAACCTGTTGTATGGACTTATATTGAGCTAAAAGAAAGGCCTAGCTTTGTTTGAGTCTGTCCTCAGACCCCTACTGTGAGAATGAACCAGTTTTCTGCCTGTAGCTATACGGAGCTACTGCTTACCGTATACACTCTGGATGAAGTGCATGTTATATGTCTGATCGCTTGGTGTCTAGCTGTACATGCTAATAAGGTTTCTTACTCCTATTGTATGTTTTTCTCCTAGGTAGACCCCCTCTAAACACCTAACTAAGACTCTCCTACCTGAAGTCAGCTTTCCTGAAACTGTTTCAACAAACAATTCCTGGAGCCCAAACCACAACTGGATAAGGTTAAAACCTTAAACTGTATTGTAATTGCCTATATACTGTAGTCTGCTGACCTGGGTCTAAAGGCACTTTAAATCTGTCCTCCATAGTAATCGGTCTCCCTCTATTTTGTTCTTACTTGGAATTAAACTAGTTGTCCCTAGCAGTCTAAACTACAATTAATAACCTAACCCTAAAACCTGAATAGTGTATGTTTACTCTGCCCTCCCACCCCCACAAATAGCCCTGCAGATTATATTCTGAACCCATATCCTGAGTTTGCAGATACCAAGAGGTTGACTGATTGTTTTCACCAAAACCATAGAGGTCTAGCTGGCCGCTATGCTCACTCCGCTCCCTGCCCCCAATTCTCACCCACCCCCAGCATGCCTAGCTTTATTCCTTACTTTCCCCACCCTGCTAGCCTAATTACCCAATAGGAGCTCTTCCCTAATCATTCCTCCCACTTACAGCCTTCCTACTTAAACTCATCACTCTGTCTACCTCCTTAACAATGGAAGTCCCCTCCTCTGTCCTATACTTCTAGAAAAACTCCATCTCTTTCTAAACCATCTCTTCCTCATAGCCATCCTCTCTTCTCCAGTTCCACACATACCGTTCTCCCTTTGCTTAGATATGCTTTCATTAAGTCACCACACCCTTCACACCCCTGCTTCCTCCTTGTCTTCCTAATTCCTCTTTACTATGCCAGCTCATATTCCTCCAATGCTTGTCCAATATTACCTACAAAAATAACCACCACACATACCCACTTGCACCTTCAATCTTACTCACATTACCACTCTATCTCCTCCTCGCTTTTTCAGTCTAACCCTCTGCACCTATTCCACCCTAAAATCTTCTCCTCCACAGTTAAGATACTGACACCTAAACTAATCTTAGCTCTACCTAAACTGATACCTTGCAAACCCAAATGGCTAAAGGATATTTCCTTTAACAACCTAGTCCTAGCTGGAGATATCCATCCTAACCCTGGTCGTAGTCCCTTTATTAGCAACACCTACACCTTATCCACTTCCTCCCCCCACAACACCCTAAACATCTTCACTATCAATGCCCAGAGTCTTAAAAACAAAGTTCACCAATTTCAAGCCTGGCTAAGCCCTAACCAACTAGACATCTTAGCCATCTCTGAAACTTGGCTCAAACCCTACATCTCCGACTCTGAGATCCTGCCTCCAGGATTTCATACTCTCAGAAATGACCAACTAAATAAAAAAGGTGGCAGCTCAGCCTTAAGTCTACTCCAACCGTCTTACCTTAATTCCCCTCCAAATTCCAGTTCCTCAATTTAAGAACACTGAACTGACTGCTGGACTACGAAAAATGAATAAAAACAAGAATATCTTAATCATAGGCCTATATATATCACCCGGTAACAATATCTCTACCCTCAAAAATATTCTCCTATGGGCTTCTACTGAAATTAACTACAAAACCTACATTCTAGGAGATGTAAATATTGACTGGAATAAAGTCAACACTCCCTCTCCCTCCCTATCCATCAACCTCTATAAATTCACTCAAATACTCCTCTCCATCACCCGACCTAACAAAATAAATCCCTCTGGATCTGCTATAGACTGGATCTAAGTCCCTGATCCAAATAAAATAACCAACTCTGGCACAATTCCTGACACCATTAGCGACCACCACCCAACTTTCATTCATCGCTCAACTAGCTCTTCCCCACACCAGCATCAATACATTCACACTCGCAACCTCAGTAGCTTCAATCCCACAACTTTCTCAAACATTTTCAAACAAACGAACTGGCAAATTCTAAACACCCTTCCTCTTGACAATGCAATAGAGTACTTCAACTATGTCTTCCTATACACTCTAAACTCTCTAGCTCCTCAAAGATACAAAAGAATAAAAACTAATACAGTTCCTTGGCTATCTAAAGATACAAAACAAATTATGCACCAAAGGGACAAACTATGGAAGCTTTACCAAAACAATAAACTGCCCAATACCATGCTCCAATACAAACAGCTCCATAACCTTGCAAAACAACTAATCACTGAGGACAAAAACATCCTACTATATCAAGCTCCAGTCCAATAACAATAAAAACCCCAAGCAGTTCTGGAAATCAGTAAACTCACTCCTCAAGCCAGGATCCAAGAATAACCGCTGTCCTGACCCAAGCAAATCTGACCTTGCACTAGGCTCTGAATTTAACTCATTTTTCATAGAAACTATTTCTGACCTGACCAAGACTTTTCCCAACAATAACCCAACTGCCCCTCACTCTTCTCTGTCTAGCTCCCCTAATAACCCTCCCCTTATGTCCGAGCTCAAACCTGTCTCTACTAACTTTATAAAAAACTTCTGTCCAAACTTAAACTTTGCTCTAATGCTCCTAACAATATTCCCTCCTCCTTCCTAAAATGTGCTGCTGATAGTATAGCTCTCCCAATCAGCACCATAATTAACAGATGTATAAAGGAATCATATGTCCCCAAACTCTGGTGCTCAGCTTATATTCTTCCTCTTCATAAAGGAGGCCAAAGCACCAGCATCTCAAACTTCCGCCCTATTGCTCTGCTCTCACCAATTTCCAAAATCCTAGAAAAGTGCATCCATCTCCAACTTATGCTTTTCCTGACCCAAAACAATCTTCTTACATCTACCCAACATGGCTTCTGCCCAGGCCATAGCACTATAACCACTCTACTCTCTTTCCTTGAAATTGTCAATTAAGCCCGAGATTCAGGACTCTTGGTTTCTACTGTCTTGCTCAATCTGTGTAAAGCATTTGATACTGTTTCCCACAAACACCTTCTCTATCATCTCTCAAACCTCCATCTCTCACCAAACACTTTATCCGGGTTCTCCAGTTACCTATCAGACAGACCTCAGGCAGTCAAATGGAAGAACTCCACCACTTCCTTCTTACTTACCCCCAACTGGTGTACCTCAGGGATCCATCCTTGGGCCTATGCTTTTTAACATATTCATCAATAACTTTCATACTGCTATTCCTGATGCCAAAATCATTCAATACACAGACAATTCAACCTTAGTTTGCACTGCCTCAAACCTCTCTGAATTGCTGACCAAAACCCAAACTGCTTTTTCTACATCCGAAAACTGGATGCACCAAAACCAACTCTCTCACAATGTAAATAAATCAAAAATTCTACTATTCCCTCCCACAAAGACATACACCTATGACAAAAATGCTTTCAAAGTCCTTAATCAAACCAACTCACCTATAGAAGTGTTTTTTTCTGCTAAACTACTTGGCATTACTATTGACGAACAACTCAAATTTGATATCCATATTCAACAAAATATTAAGAAAACCCACCAAAAGCTAGGTATGCTGTACAGGAACAATCACTTTCTCTCCTACTCTACTAGGTATACTCTGACCACTACTTATCTACTTCCTTCCTAATTATATGGAGCCCCTCTCTTAACTAACCTGTCCTCCTCTATCACCTCCAAACTAGAAAACTGCTAGAATAAAATCTCTAAATTTGCCACCAAATCCAAAACTTCTACCCATCATTGCCTTACCCTATGATCCCTAAATTGGCTTGACCTTCCAAACTATTTAGACTTCCTCCAGCTCACCACTGCACACAGACTTGTATTTCACCCAACAAAATGTCCACCTCTAACAAATATCCTTTCCCCTTACACCCCCAACAGAACTCTCAGATCTGAACATCAAAACCTAGTTGCTATCCACAAACCCAAACGTCCAGATGGCCAACTTCTCCCATCTGTCTCACTAGGCAAAAAATGGAATTCTCTTCCTTCCTCTTAAGAACCATACCAAACTCAGAAAACTTCAAAACTCAGCTTTTCAAACTCCTGCCCACAAAATGGAAATGTACCTGCCTTCATCCAACCTAATCATTCCCAGTATATTGTCCACAGGGAATTCTCTCTCAGATTCCTAAGCTCTCTATAATCTCCCATAGCTAATTTCCTATGAGTGTATCTAAACTCTCTTCATCTCTTATAGCTACTTATCACATGACTCAACTTTGTAAATATTGTAAATAGCTTCATACTTTAAAAGTGTGCATGTAAAGTGCATCCACATTTACTTAAATGTTTGTATGTAAACTGTTTTCACACCAAATACATAAGAGTGCTTGCTCAAATGAAACTGTATAATCCATAAGACCACCCACAATGAATTTTGTTGACTATGCCTGTCACTGAATGTACTTATTTGGAACTGTATTATATAATGTAAGTTTTACACTTTTGTATCTTTGTATTCTCAACTGTATAATGTATCTTGGAGCTTTTCTCCCCGGGTCTCCACTGAAAATGGGTCATTTTGGCACAGTGGACTTCCCCTTTAATCAAACTGGAAATAAATAAATAAATAAAATAAATATAAGAAGATGTAAGCATTTTGTGTAATGCTACTAAGCTTCTTCAGGCATAAATGTTCTAAACTTTTAACATCAATTGGACTCATTAAAGAAACAGAGTGTGTTAAAGCCAACTTTCTGTGAAACATCATCCTTTAAAATAACGTACATAACATTCACAACAGTAAACACAAAACTATGTAGAATCTATAACAACTACCCACAACTAGGAATATCAAAAGTCATCATAATATCAGAAGTTTCTTAGATGTTCTATTGAACTAAGTTAGTCTCCGTATATTACAGGTATCTCCATCCATTGAACAAAATTATTATTCAGCTTTTTCTTACTTTGAATGAACTCTACACTGTGTTAATGGACATATCAAATCATCCGTAAAGCAAAAACTTCCAAAGAGGTATGATCATATCATATCTAAAATGAAACAGACTTTCCATGACTATGATGCAAGTCAGATAACTTTCAAACCATTATCAAGAATTGTGCACCACACTTTACTGATCTATTTTGATTTAATTCCCATTAATATAGTAGTTAGCATCGACCAAGTATTAAAAACAGAATAGATCTTATTAGAACTAATTTACCTCAGATGAATCATCTCAAGGAACACCATAGCTCCAATACATAACACGCTTCCTGAAACATTCAAAAATCTTGCGAGAGTACACTCATGAAAATATAACTATTGCCATAGCGATATTAAACACAAAGTTCAAAAGGGCAATGGTTATGCTATGAGTAAAGCAAAAATAAGATTTCCAACATTATAATGGTATATAGACTAGGCTTTATTCAAGCCACATTTATCATAACACAACATGTGACTGATATATTAAAATCTCAGTCCTACTAGCATAATAGAACATGGAAACTTAATGATGAAAATATATGTGGTGAACATTTTATAAATAGTGGCTTAAGTCAGGAAAGGACATACACAAGCAGTAAAAAGGAATGAGCATGTCACACATCAGGGTAAAACTACTTAACTTCATAATAATTAAAAAAAACTAATGAATATCAAGCAAGATATCTCAAAGCATACAATCAATTTATAGAAATGAATACTACCCTCACTATACAGAAAACACTTGTAAGTAAAAAGCATTAGCTGATGCCAAACAAATAACACTAAACCTACCCCTAAACAATGTGAAATGACAAAGCAATGCAGCTCTAAAGAAGTCAAGAACAGAAATAACTACCAAACTAAAACTGCACATACAAAAAAATGTAACAGAAACCCTAAAATATAAAAGCTAAAAAACAACAAATGACAATGGCAAACAATAAAAATACAATCTGTACACCAACATCATAGTATAACATGGAAATATCCACAAATACATATATACGTGAAAAACAAATCACCCTAAGTTACATAATATCAGTAATGAACTTTTAACTTTCTACCTCTTAAGAAAGACTTAAGGGACAGGGCTTCAATCAAGCTCTGCATCTTATCTGCTTGTAATGCCACTATCCATTTTTGTTCAATTTGTTCCAAAACATTTTTAGTATCCCCTAAACTCACAGTAGGGGATACTACTTGAAGGATATGAAATAAGAAGCTATATGTTGCACCCTCATCTAAAATGTGCTTGGCTATAGCACTCCTAGTATCTCCAATACTACTATAATAAACATGTTTACCTATGAACCTATGTTCTCTAATTCTATCTCTGAGCACTCTGGTAGTCATGCCTACATAAAGTTTAAGACACTGACTACACTGCACCAAATAAACAACATTGTTTGTGGAACGATCGGTACAGTGTCGAAACAAATACCTCCTACCTGTGGTGGAATGCACAAAAAAAGAAGTTATGTCCTACCATAATGTTCCATCTGTGTTGTTCATCTTCTTTCATTCATCACTGATGAGTTCGGTTCCGAGCCCTCAGAAATGAGCCGGCCTTTTTACTACACCACACCAGCCAAAAAACTCTTGAGCTAAGCTTCTACCCAGAATGCCCTTCTCCCTGTTACCTCAGATCAAGTTTGCTAGAGATAGAGAAGTAAAGCTGAGGCCACTTCTGTGCAAATATCCTAGGGCACCACTTGGACCCAAAGAATCCCCCAGGAGCCTTTGGAGGGGGAAGGAGGGTGGGAAGTGATGAATGAAAGAAGATGAACAACACAGATGGAACGTTATGGTAAGACATAACTTCTTTATCTGATGTTGTTAATCTTCTTTCCATTCATCACTGATGGGACAGAATCCTAAGCTACCTTTAGGTGCATGGGTGGCCCTTACTGAAGAACATTCTAGAGTACCATTGAGCCAAAGGCAGCTCTCCCTCTGGAGACCAAGTCCAATTTGTAATGAATGATAAAGGTATGAGGCTTAGCCCAAGTGGCTGCTGCGCAGATGTCATCCTTGGAAGCCCTGGAATGGAAAGCTACAGATGTCACCACAGATCTAGTGGAGTGGGCTTTAACCTTTGGCACAGGTTCATTAATGAGGGAATAGATGAAACATGTGCAGTCTCTTAGCCATTTAGATAATGTAACCTTGGAAACAGCATTTCCCATTCTAGGCCCAGAAAAGGAGATGAAAAGCTGCGCAGACTTATGGATAGGTTTGGTCCTGTCTAGGTTAAAATCTCAGTTGCCTATGTACATCCAAAGAGTGTAGGCAGTACTCTCCTTTATTGGAAAAACTTGGGAAGAACACTGGTAGGTCAATGGGCTGGTTAATACAGAATTCAGAAACAACTTTGGGAAGGAAGGATGGATTCATCTGGAGTGATACTCTGTCATTATGGAAGACCAGATAGGGCCTCCTGATACACAATGCCTGCAGCTCCAAGACCTGTCTGGCTGATGTGATGGCTACTAAAAACATGGATTTCCAGGACAAGAACTTTAGGTCACACTTCACTGCGGGTTCAAAGGGTTTTTGAGTCAAAGACTGAAGGACGAAAGTGAGGTTCCATGGTTCCACAGGCTGTCTGACTGGATGCCTGATATGAGAGGTTCCCTTGAGAAAGGCTTTGCATAGACGTAAAGAGATGAGATGGGTGCCATCTATACCATTGTGGAAATTAGAAATTGCAGCCAGGTGCACTCGTACGATAGAAGCAGAAACTCTATTATCAAAAAACGTAGCCAAGTATTGCAGTACCGCAGTTACTGGAGCCGAATACGGGTCTAGCATGCTATCTTTAGACCAGATGGAGAACCTTTTCCACTTATCCAGATATAGTCTCCTGGTAGATGGTTTATGAGAGGCCAGAATTATGTCTCGAACAGGTGAAGTGAGATTAGTTTGCCTAGCAACTAACAGAAGTGTGAAACCAAGCTGTCAGCTTGAGACTGGACAGATTTGGGTGGGCTCAACCCTTGGGGGTGAGTAATCAGATCTGGAAGAGGGTCGAGAATCCATGGTGCATATACTAGGTGAGGCCGAAGGAAGGGGAACCAGACCTGTCAAGGCCAGAACTGGGCTATGAGGATCACCTAGCATCTCAACTGAAAAGCTTTCTTTAGAAACTGAGGAATCAGGGAATGGGAGGATAAGTGTAAAGAAGTCCCGTGGGCCAATCGTGGATTAGACCATCCTTTGGGCACTCCCCCTCCAAGGGGAAACAGGGCGAAATAGCTGCTGCACTTGTTGTTGGATGGGGAGGCGAAAAGATCATAGCTTGGCTGGCCCAAGTGGCTGAAGATTTCTGTCACCACCTTGGGATTGAGGGACCACTCATGAGGCAGGAAGATGCATCTGCTCAGTCTGTTCACAATTACGTTGGAGCTCCCTGGGATATGCGTTGCTATAAGAAAGTGGTTGGAAGCTATAGCCCACTGCCAAATTCTCATGGCCTCTCAACACAGAGGGATAGGACTTGGTTCCTCCTTGCTTGTTGATATACCAGACTACTAACATGTTGTCTGACTGAGCTACAACTGTCCCAGAAGGGAGAAGCAGATGAAAACCTGCAACTCTAACAGCATCGCTCTCAGTTCTAGAACACTGATATACAGGTGAGCCTCTGAGGTGGACCATGCACCTTGTACTGTCTTTCCCTGGAGATGCCCCCCCCCATCCCATCAGGGAAGCATCCATGGTTATAATGGCCCTGGGCTGAAGGGATTGAAATGGGTGACTCCAAAGTTCTGCATTGGCCTCATCCACCAAAAGAAGTCCCGCTTGCAGGAGATGGTTATTTGAATCTGGTAACTGAGGGGGTGATAGTTTGGGAACCACTGACAAAGAAGGAGCTTCACATGTGTAGCTTCACTGGGGCATTATTGGAATTGAAGCTGCCATGGATCCTAGGGCCTGAAGAACTTCTCTCACTGAAACCTTTGTTTGACAAAGTATCACTTGGAGCTGCAGCCTCAATCGCTGGAGTCTGTGATTTGGGAGTGACACTAGACAGGACAGGGTATTGAACACTGCTCCAATATGCATTCTTTTTGTTGTGTAGGGGTAAGGTTTGATTTCTCCCACTGGTTTATTCCCAAAAACTTTGCCAGAGAGAGTGTATAATGCAGTGCTGTTACCAGAAGACTCTCGTTGGGGGCGGATTAGGAGCCAGTCGTCCAAATATGGAAACACCCAGAATCCTTGAAGTCTCAAGTGAGCTGTGACCACTGCCATGCACTTCATGAACACTCTGGGAGCTGTAGAGAGACTGAACGGCAAGGCATGAAATTGATAATGACTGCCCCCTAGCTGGAAGTGAAGCAGATTCCTGGAGTGTTTGTCCATTTTGATGTGGTAATACTCATCCCGGAGATCTATCGAACATCTCCAATTGCCCTCCCTTAAAAAGGGAGAATGGACTGAACCTTGACCATACGAAATTTGGTTTGTTTGACAGACTTGTTTAAGTTGCTGAGATCCAAAATGGGCCTCCAGTCCCCTGTCTTTTCTGGCACCAAAAAGAATCTTGAGTAGAATCCGGATCCATGTTGGTCTGGTGGGACTGGTTGGATGATTCTTTTTTGAGACAGCTTTATTATCTTTGAAGCTGATTCTTCCTTTGATTGGGTAGAATGTCAGGAAGCTTTTTTGGAAGATTTGGTTGACAAGAAAGGGGAATGGTGTAACCTCTGGTGATTATACTCTGCACCCAACAATCGCTGGTGATACAGTGCCAGGCAGCTTGGTGCACAGAAAAATGACCTGTGACTTCTTCCAAGAGGTAAGCAATCGGGCTGCTACTTAGGAGTGCTGGTAAGGCTGTCCAGAAAGGAAGTCCCTGGAGCCTTGGGTATGAGGACCCCCTCTGCCTCTGTAGGGGCATCTTCTGGAAATGTTACCCCCTCTGCCACAGGAGTATCATCACCACATGTGGCATTGAAAGGACCCTGAGATTTTTTGTGCCACATTTTCCCACTCCTCTTATTCCTGGAGAAGGTATGCTGAGGACTGGAAAATCATAGGCCTATGGCAGACAGGGTCTTGCCATCTTGCTCACATCTGGCCAGCACGTCCTTCACATTAGGGCCAAAAAGGGATGATGCTACTATGGCAGCATTCAAAAGGGAAGAATTGAAGGGGTCCATAAGGTCACAAATGCGCATCCAGGCATGGCACCTCATGACAATGCCTGAACCTGCTGCTTCTAGCTACATCTTCGGTCGCATGTGAAAGCAACCTTATGGATGAGTTGGAGATCGATTCCAGGGTTGCGAGCTGTGAGGCCACTTTGTCCCTGACCTCATCAGACAGCTGTACTGTGAGTGTTCCAGAGAGTTCAGAGATCAAGTCCCTCTGGAGCCTCGTAAAATCTGCCAAATAGTTCGGTGACCATATTGCAAAGGTCCCTGATGCAAAAACCCGCTTCCCAAGTCTGTCCACTGCCTGAGACTCCCTGTTGGGCAGGTGGACAGTGGGACTTTCCTCATCCAAGTCCTTTTTAATGGCTGCCGACACTGCCATAGCATCGACTGGTAACTCTCTGAAACAATGCGGGTTCTCCTCAGCAGGGGAAAGAATTTTGTCGGGTTTCCAAGGGATCGCCTCATTGGAGTCAGGGTTCTTCCAAGTGCACTGCATGATAAGCTGGATGAGTTCATCAGCAGGCGGGGTCACCCAAGAGGAAGAGGGCCAGGCGCAGAAAACCTGGAGGAACACAGACTCCTCAGATGAAGGGTTGGTGGGCTTCCAGTCACCTCTCTGTTTTAGCATTTCCAGGATGTCTCCAAAGGAGACTGAGGGGACCTTTCACCATCATCATAATCTGTGTCTTCTGTTAAAGACTCCTCGGGTGAGTCCATGTGCTTCCTCTTACATGTTCTCTTTCAAGGGAGCTACTCAGTGGGGGTCTCTGAGGAGGACTTGGAAGAGTGAGTACCCTGGACAGAGGTGTCCTGTGACTTTTCTGCCTGCTCTGTGGCAGCTGTAGCTCAGGGCGTGAAAACTGCAGTTCCAACATCAAAGGAGTGCTTCCAGAAGTGAGACTGCTCTCTATCCCGTAGAAAGCAGGTCTGCCTGAAGAGGGATGGGAGCTCGGAACCGAGAAAGACAACCTCGGGACCAGGGTCATGCCCCGCTCCAACGAATCTGCCCCCATGGATGGAGCCTCAAGCAGGATCAGTGTGGACATGGCTATTGTCACCGAGGACGGAAGTGAAGAAAACATGTCTCTGTGCCCTGAGCTGAGGTGTCCACCCCCAATCCCCAGATTGAGGAAGGACTGGTTCCGCAGGAACCAAAGATCATAGGGGCAAATCCAAAGCCTAAGTGAGGTCCACTATAGGCACCAAGGTGATGTGGATTCCGAAAAGGACGTTGGAGCAGAAGGCTTCAGAACCAGAATGGTCAAAGGAGGAGTGTAAGATGGGGTCCGTGGAGAAACCAACCCAAGTTCTGCAGGTGGATGGTTCTTAGTGTGGGTATCCCCCTGACTTCCAACAGCTGGTCCACAAGATGCATTCTGACAGGCTCCTGGTGGACCTAGTGGATACTGTGGACAGAGACTCAGGTCAGTCAATGAACAGGATATACATCTGGCCCAGGAACGGATCTACAGAGGGAGAGTATTGGGTCCTTGGTGTAAGGTCTGCTGGCACCAAAGTCTCAAGTTTCGGGACCAGGATTAACGGGGTCAAAGGCAACTTGGTAGGAAAAACACTCAGTGTCAAAGTAGCACTCTGAGCCAAAATGGTAGGTTCCAAAATCATAATTGACGAAGTCAACAAAGGAGTGCCCGGAGCCGTAATGACCACAGGTGCCAAAGTCGTAGTAGCCATAGTGAGGTACCGAAGCTGGTGCTGATATAGATTTTGAGATGCTCAGAGCCGAAAAGGATGGAGTCATAGAGGCAGATTTATGCTCCGAGGACAACTTAGGGACCTTTGATTTCACAGGCTTACCCTGATCACCCAATGGTGAGGAGGAAACCGAGTGGGACCTCTTTTTGTCTTTTGTAGGAGGGGTTGTGACCTCCATCACAGAAATGGCCTCTGAAAAGGGAGACTTAAGTAACCCTTTCAGCATCAGTTTATTTTTGCGCTCATTAAGAGTGGGTTGACTGAAACTCTGACAGATGTCACAAGTAGGTTGCACCGAAAGGTGGGGCACCTCCAAACTGTATACACAATTATCGTAAGAATCACTGTTAAGTAACTTCCCTTTACATGAAGCACAATGCTTAAACTCTGAAGTACCTTTCTTATCCAACATCTTGACAGACAGACACCACAGGCAAATAGTTTAACCAGTCTGTATTAATAAGTCAAACACAGTACAAAAAACAAAATAACCCACACAAGTTTAACACTATAGAAACACCTTAATGAAAAGGAACACTAACAGGCTAGGAAAGGAGGAAAAACACCAGCTATGTTATTGAATGAATACTACAAGGGTAAGGGAGAAGGCCGTACCAACAATGGTACTTAAAAGTTTACCAATGGTAACTACGGGCAGAGCAGAGAAGAAAAATCAAGGTCTGACAGAAGAAAAAACACCAGAGATGTTAATCGCTCACTAAAAGAGAAAAATATCACACGTTTTCCACACAAAATATCAAATAAAGTTCCACTTAGCTGAGAGCTCAGCTAAAACACAGCTTTACGGCTCTGCAGCAAACGTGATCTGGGGTAACAGGGAGAAGGGCATTCTGGGCAGAAGCTTAACTCGAGAGTTCTTTGGCTAGCTCAGGCTTGGACGAAAGGCCAACTCGGTTCCAAGGGCTTGGAACTGAACCCATCAGTGATGAATGGAAAGAAGATTAACAAAGTCAGATGTATTCTTATTAGCAATATATTTGCAGAAATTGCAATGTCTACAACCAAAAGTCCCTTCTCTTTCAGATATCCTCTCTGTATAACCTCTACTCATAAATTCTATCTTCAACTGCTTCACATATTCAGTTAAAGTAACATCATTAGTAGTAAGCCTGGAAAGGAGTAAAGCCTGCCCCCTTCAAAACATTTCTAAAAACAAAATTGGGATGTATACTAGACCTCATTAAAAAAACTATTCTTTTTACAGCTTTTCCTAAAAATCTGTGTCTCTAAGGAGGTGACATCCCTTGTTAATTTCACATCTAGAAACTCAATGTCGTCTCTGAATACGTGAGGTAAATTTTAGAAAAGATGTACTACCATTCAGATATTCAATAAAGATGTTTAATTCTTCTAAAGAGCCTCACCATATACAAAATATATCATTCACAAACCTTCTATAATATAGTAGGTGTCCACTGAACCTATCATTAGCCATTATCACTGTATTTTCCCAATGTCCCATCACTATATTAGCATATGAGTTGGCACAGGGGGTACCCATGCCAACCACAAAAAGTTGAATATAGCATTTAGCATCAAAAGTAAACACATTATTCATAAGAACCATCTCCATTAACATAAATAATATGTCTGGATATGCCCATTATCAAATTCACTATTGCTTCTCAAAAACTCTTTCATATAACGTATGCAGACTTAATTTGGGATACAAGTAAAGAGTGAACATGCATCTAATGTAACTAATAAATCAGTCTCACCTAATGGAATTGTTTCCAAAACCTTAGAGAGGGTAACTAAAAATGTTGTATATCTCTCAAAATGGTAGATGACTTCAAAAGCAAAGGGTGCAAAATCTTTTCTAAATACATCGATATAGAAGCCATCCTTGTCCTGATACTGTAGGCCTACAGGGTGGATCTATCAGAGATTTGTGTATTTTGGGGAGGCCTTTAATTAAAGGTATTACAGATTTCTCTGCCATATAAAATTAAAATAAATCTTTACTACTATACCTGCAAGAAACGCTGTCAAAAAGTTTACGATGACCATTCCTTATTAGTCTATATACATCTGTCAAACTAATAAGCTTGTATGTGCTAACATCAGACAACATTTCAAGCATTTTACTCATGTAATCTTCCAGATTTAATACAACAATTGCACCACCCTTACCAGAAAGGCAGACTGATATGTTCATCTCTCTCTAATTCCTGCAGTGCTTGAAACTCATTAGAAGTAAAACTATAGAAACCCTTCTTTCTGGGTATATTATTATATAATTCAAATGAATCATGCTCACAAGTATGTAAAAAAATCTTCAAAATGTGAATTAAAATCAGGGCAAAACATACTCAGTTTCTTAAAAGAAGAGGGCTGTACATCAGAGCCAGAAAATAAAACATTCAACATGATGTTACAACAGAATAGCTTCAAATCTATCATGACATCACTAAAATTACTAACAGTTGTAGGAATAAAGGTCAAACCTTTACTTAAAACTTGTAACTGTTCATAGCTCAACCTAACATCAGAAAAATTATATTTTCATTTTCCTCCATTGGTTTCCAAATGTTCTTGACTGATGGAGTTTCCGTCTTCCCCGACTGGAAGACCTCTGCCTCTCTCTCCTGTCTCTTATTGGAAGAGGCAAGTTTAAAGACAGCTGTTTATCATTATGTACAATATGAGAAGTAACCTTTGGTCTCACTACTGGTTGTGATAAAGATATGGACATAACATTGTCTAGTCCTACAATAGAAATGCTCGACACATTAGAGGTATCCGCTGAAGAATTTGCAATGGTACCAGGTGTCAACACTTTTATATCATTATCAGTCTCTTGTCCATCAACTGAGCTTTTATTATGCTCTAGAGACATTACCTGCGTGTGTTCTCTTTCTGGGCCATAAAAAAACATTGCCAGCCTTAAAGTCTCTTAAATCCCTTTCCAGCCTCGATCTTTTTTGCTGTTGTAGTTTACGCTCAAATGAAGTAACAAAAGATACTACTTTTTCAATGGTTTTCTCAGCCACATTCTTTGCTATCTGTTCAATTAATCTCTCTCTAATCCCATTTAATTCAATCACCATGCTTTAGCTTCAAGCTGCGATGAATGTTGGACAACAAGTTGTATATAGCCAAAACTTGTATTTAGGTTTAATTTCTGCTATTTAGACAACAAATCAGGTTAGTTATGGCCATATGTGGGCATTTTGATAATACATAGCCCACGTGGTACAATCTTGAAATGTAGACAAGCCTCTAGATATTTCCTCTGCCATTGCCATTTCTTATATTTAGCAAATGCTTCTTCTAGTTCTCTCCTCAGTCTTAAATTTTCATGAATGTCAAAATGATCAAGTCCATCACCTTCATTCATGCCTTTCAATTCAAAGAATAAGAGTAGATTACCTTCCAGTTGAATCAATTCATTAAACGGAGCTTTGTCCCTTATAGAAGATCCACAAACAGGATTAAAATCCAATTCAATGTTAAGTCCTTCAGCCATGCTTCTGGGCAGAAGAATCCACAACAGCAAGCAGCAAAAACAAAACCACTGCTCCAGATAAGGTTCAATCCCCTCTCCAAATGAAAAAAAAAATCAACAAATATAAACAGGCAGAGGACCAGCATGGCATGAAAAGTAATAAAAACTTTATTAGAAAACAAATATAAGAAGATGTAAATGCTTTTGCGTAGTACTACTATGCTTCTTCAGACATAAATATTCTAAACATCTAGTGTCTTTTAAACTGTTAACATCCAATCACAGCCTAAATCCAATTAACATTAATTGGACTCATTAAAAAAAAACTTTGTGTTAAAGCCAACCTTCTATGAAACATCACTCTTTTAAAAAAAACATATACATAACATTCACAACAGTAAACACAAAACTATGTAGAATCCGTAACCACTACCCACATCTAGGACTATCAAGGTTGTCATAAGATCATAATAAAAAGTTTCTTAAGTGTTCTATTGTTGCTGGTTGTGACATACTAATGGCAGAGGGACTGTACATTGAAAGGCATAATAATATGCCAAGACTGTAGCTAGGGCATCCACAGTCCTCACAGCAGTTGGGAGAAATAGGTATCCCTCAATTGTTAGTGTTGCTGATAGTGCTTCTGTGTCATTGGACTTTGCCATGTGCATGGTGCCATTAGCAGGAGCCTCCAGAGACCCACAGACATCAGGCATGTGATCATATCTCTCAACTGTCCATATTTGGGCGGCGCAGTGGTGCAGCGGTTAACATTGTCATCTCACAGCAAGATGTTCTCTGGTTCGATTCTCGGCTGGGGTGCCTTCTGTGTGGAGTTTGCATGTTTTCCCTGCATTCGTGTGGGTTTCTTCTGGGTACTCCGGTTTCCTCCCACATTCTAAAGACATTCTGAAGCATTTCTCCCTGGGCCTCCACTGAAAACAGGCTCTGTGGAACCTAGTCGGACTTTCCCGGTCAACAAATTTTAAGTAAATAAATAAATAAATGTCCAGATTTTTGTTTCAAATGTTTAGTGTGTTCCTCACAAAATTTTCAGTTTTCTGACTGAAGTCACCAAATAGTGCCATGCATTTGATTTTCAGACTTGATATCCTTCAGAAAATGCATGCTAACACAAATCATGTTATTGTAGCAACCTTCTATGTTTAGAAGAACAATATTTAAAATCTGTCCTTAGTTTTGGGCATTTGTCTCCCCATTATTTTAGGTTTTGTTCAGGTGTCTTGTGCTAAGAGGTTGAGAGGTATACACGTGATGACCTGTTGTGCTGGATCCTCTCCCTGTGGAACCTCTGAAAGCATACAGATAACATTAATGGTAATGCTGATACATATTCGTGGCTGCCACCACCACCACGCAACACACACACATTGGTACATGCCAGTACTATATACACATATATAAAGCCTTTATGCACATATGTAAGTTGTGGTGCAGGTTTTCTGCACTGCAGCCCTGTTGACCTTGTGCAGGTAAATGCAGCTGTGTTTGTCTGAGTTAACCATGTCACTACTCATTTGCTGCATCCTCTTTTAACAGTCAGGCAGTCATCACCAAACTGACTCCCACATCCAATCCACTGCCAGGTGTGAGGGTTTTCTCACTTTCACTGCTTTAGAATTACAGAAATTCCTCTGTCTGGGGTGTCCATCCTCAGTGGTGAACCTCTTCCTAGCTATTTCTTGAGCCTTGGCTTTGGCATGCAGGAACACATCAGTGATCCTGGAATACACCTATTACAGCATGTTATTATGGTCACCCACTCCACTGATGCCCTTCATCAGTCCCTACAACACCTGGTCTCAGAAGACCTTGCCTGTTGTTTTACTTGTAAAGGATACACCTGCCATGTGTGCCTAAGGCTTGCAGTAGTACCTCAGCCTCCTGGCATGGTGAACTTCTTACTGTGCTATCAGCAACACCTGTGCATACATTTGCAGCTCAGTATGGATGTGCATAAAAGTTCATTCAGGCCAGTACTGAAAATGAACACCCTTGTAGTGGTCACACTCCTGTTCACTGCTGTATTGTAATTGTTCTGATGCTATACTATGGTGTGGTAGCTGTGGTCATGTGAGCCATGCGTGCTGTCCAATATTACTTCATGAAAATCACAGTCTTTGCCAAGTGTACTGCAGACAGAGCAGCCCCCCCCCCCCCCCAGTATCCTACCATGCTTTCTTTTTGTATATGGCATATTATATAGACATCTAGACATCCATATGGCAGGACTATGACTAAAACAACAAGACTGGAGCAAATATCTGATTTTAATGAACAAAAACAGATCTGCTTTGGCCCACAGGCCTTTCTCAATGTAAAACACATCATTAAATTCCCCGTCTTATATACCATCACATATTGAGATAATTATATCTCATTAAACAATTATTACAAATGTTCATTAAGACCAGGTGGAAACAATCCCCCCCAATTTTACTATCCAAGACTTCTCTTTTTTATTTAAAACATTATGCCAGCCACTTTTCATTGATGTATGTCCCAACACCCTGTGAATAATAATAAATTTAAACATTGCTGTTTTGTGTATAACAGTATATTTGTACAAGGCATTAGCCAAATATTTATTTCTAATGCTACTCATATGATCTGAAATACGCAATTTTAGTGGTCTACAAGTCTGACCTATATAAAAGGCACTACAAGAGCAGATAGCCAGATAAATAGCCCAATCACTAGTACAGTTACCAAACATTCTGACAGAGAAAACCCTAGATGTATTTGTGCTTGAAAATTCCTTGGTTGAACATATAAATTTACAAAAAGAACAGTGGCCACAAGGATAATAACCCACCACTTGTGTACCATCTATAGTAGTTTTTATAGAATTCATCAAGGGGAAAAATGTTTATAATGGCTAAAATAACTACTTAAAGCTTTCCCCCTTTCTAAAAGAAAAAGGGCATCTCTAGCCTAACAATTCCCCTAACTTATCCTCTGTTAATATAATGTCCCAATGATGTATCATATCCAAAAATCTATGTGTTTCTACCATAAGTGGTAGTGAATCTTATTTTGTTGCTAGAGCAAGGGCCCCTATCTTTATATTTCAAAAGCTCCATTCTAGAATATGATTGTACTTGCCTACTTGTCTGCCTAACCTGTGCTAATGAATAACCACGTTCAACAAAACGACCTATAAGGTCGTTATCAAAATGTGTATATTATTCAGTATTGGAATAAATTCTATGTATTCTCATAAACTGCGATTTAGGTATATTCGCTGTAATATGTTTAGGATGATAACTGGATGCGTGCAGTAGAGTATTAGAATGATGGGGTTTTCTATATAATGTGCTAGATAAAGAGCCATCAGATTGATTGGGTACTTTAACATCTAAAAAAAGAAATAGATGTATCATCATAGTTTATTGTAAACCTGATCCCCCATTTGTTTTCATTCAAATATTGGAGGAATTCCTGTAAATATACATCTGACTTCCACACCATCCAGCAGTCATCCAAAAACCTGTGCCAGATGTCAATCTCACCAAGAAAAATATTATGATGTATATCGTAAATTATTATCTGTTCCAAATACCCCATAAAGAGGTCAGCATATATGGGTGCAAATGATGCACCCATAGCTGTACCCTTCAGTTGCAAAAAACATTTGGTATTGAAGAAAAAAAAAATTTAGATAACACATGCTCCATTAAGCATAACAAGAAAGTATTGAAACCAGGGCTATATAAAGCCATTTTATTTAGCCAATATTCTAAAGCACACAAACCAGCCCAATGAGGAATACTGGTATATAGAAACGTGATGTCTAAAGTACATAGTAACCAAATAGATTCTAGATGGGCATCAGAGATGATATTCAAAAATTCAGTAGTATCTTTTATCCTTGCTCTCACTCCTGCTAACAGTGGCTTCAAATAAACCATCAGATAAGCAGACAAAGGTTCAGTCAAAGAACCCTGACCGGATATAATTGGTCTGCCCGGTAGTTGCTGCATGTCCTTGTGTATTTTAGGGAGGAAGTAAAAATATTGGGAAGGTGGATTTTTAACCTTCAAATGAAACATTGTACATTTATCAATAATCCCTTCACTAACAGCAGACTCAAGAAACGTGTTGATTTATTTTTTAAAACCAGAAGTGGGATCTTGAGGCATGCATGCATAGAATCTATTATTTTGCAGCTGTTTATTAGCTTCAGTGACATATAAAGATTTATCAATAATCACAGTAGAACACATACTAAATTGGGTAACAGAAAAGCTTCCTCAGGAAACAATAATTATGGGTGACTTTAATATAGACTGGGCAGACTGTACTTCCCAAACTACAAAAAATTACATCAACCTGCACGGCTTCACCCAGCTCATACAGCAACCCACCAGGTATAATAAAACATCCAACAGATAAGCAATACTAGACTGGATACTGTCCAACAGACCAATTGACTCATCTCACTGTGGTTGTCTAACAGAAGGCCTTAGTGACCATCTCCAAACCTACTTACTCAGACAAAATATCAGTCCAAGCAAACAAATTATTTACCAACAAATAAGGAAGAAACAACACCTCATCCTCAACGACCTCATATATAATCTTAAACACTGTAAATGGACACCACTCACCCATCTCTCACTAGAAGAAGCTGTTCACTATTTTAATACCACCTTTCTGTCTATCCTAGATGCTTAAGCCCCCACCAGAACTAAATCAAACCTCACTGCATGCTTAACTAAACAAACTACATCCATATTAAGGTCAAGAGATAAAGCCTGGAAACACTCAGCACTTCAGACCTATCATGAACTCAGAAATCAATCAAACAAACACATTAAACAGGAGAAAATATATTATTACTCCAAAGCCCAAACCATACACCGTAATAACCCACAGAAATTCTGGCCAGCTATAAACAAGATACTCCAACCAGGTAAAGTTGCCACACCTCCTCCTACTACAACCAATACTAATGACAATATTGCAACCCGATTCAATACATACTTTACCAAGACTATACTAGCATTGTCTTAATAAAAAAAAATAAAAAAAAACTCAACCAACTCTCTACCAGACAATAACAGAATCATATTCTCACTGCAACCAGTATTAATGAACAATATCAAAAAACTACTAAAAGAACTAAAGCCAGCCACTCCAGCAGTAGACAACCTAGCGGCTGACTTCCTAAAATTAACCGCTGAAGCCACTGCCTATCTAGTATGCATTCTTATTAACAGATCCTTAACTGAACACCAAGTCTCCAACATCTGGAAAGTCTCACATATGATACCTCCTTCATAAAGGAGGCCCTTCTACTGCCTCTCAAATTATTGCCTAACAGCAACCCTATATCCACTCTCTAAAATTCTTGACAGCATTGTCCACTTACAAATCACAGACTACCTGCAAACTAACAAACTAACCAATGCCCAGCATGGCTTCCAACCATTTCACAGTACTACTACTGCATTAATGTCATTTACAAACATGATCAACCTCCATAGAAATAATGGTAACTATGTATCCTCTATCTTCTTAGACTTATCAAAAGCCTTTGATCTGGTCTCGCACAGCAAATTCCTAAATGTCCTTTCTGACCTTAACCTGTCCCAGTCTACCCTTGCCTGGTTCCAGAGCTATCTAACCGTGTGTCTGCAAGCTGTATGCTGGCAACAAACATTATCACCCCTTCTTCCCATAACACAAGGCATCCCACAAGGCTCAATTTTAGTGCCATTACTCTTCTCAGTCTTCACAAATAACCTACATACCTCAACCCCACAAGCATCGCTCATCCAGTACCCAGATTACTCAACATTTATCTGTTCTGCTACTACCATAAAAGAACTTCAAGAAGTAACACAACAATTTTTCCTAGCAATAGAAACCTGGCTAACTTGCAGTTAATTCTTAACCCCTCAAAAAACAAACTTGTGTTATTTCAGCCCACTAAATCATATGTATCCCCCATGTGCTTTTAACATAACTTCATTACATAATACCAGCAGTTCCCCCTCACCTCATACCAAGCTGTTAGGTGTAGAAATTGACTTTAATATGAGATTAAATACCCACATATCCCAAACAATAAAAAAGTTCATATAAAACTTGAAACACTGTATAGGAACAAACACTACTTTACAAATGACACTAAGGCCAAAATTGCCCAATCACGTTTGATATCTACACTACTATATGTATCACCCACACTCATTTAGCTTAGAAAATCAGAATTAGTCAAGCTTGAAGCCTGCTGCAATACAATTACTAGATATGGCACCAATTCACCATCTAGAACTCACCACTGTACCCCCTTAAAAGACTCAATTGGCTACAATTCCCAAATTTTCTGCTCTATAACCAACTAACCATGGGCCATAAGATATTCTACCAAAGGGAAAAAACACCCGCTCTCCAAAATATTCTGCCACCACACACTAGTACCAGAACTTTATGCTCAACCAACAAACCACTTATTAAAATCGATTCAGCCAGAAATTTAGCTGGGGAATCACTATTCACAAACTATATAGACAAAGTCTGGAATTCACTACCATATGAAATAGCATCTACCCCAACCCTCTCTCAATTTAAAACATTCCTAAAAAACTCACAAAACAAGTGGCTATGTCCCTGCAATACCCCTGACTAGACTAAAACCATTTCTCTCTTAAGGATACTAATGCCCACAACCTTACTCTCACCAACTAGGCTTGACTAAACTGTCAATTATCACTATTAACCATCTCCTACAAATAATTGAAACCTGGAAATGCTCTACAAAAGTACAACCCCTACCTCCCTAACTTACCCCTTCTACACATTCTACAACTGTTATTATCCAATTATATCTAATTCCTCTTCTCTTGTAAATAACCTACTATGTGACTACTATCTAATTATAGCTAATTCCTCTACTATACTGAATACTCTGCTGTGTGTACACTCTACTGTATGCAGTGTGAAATGACATACCTTGTACACTTGTTTATGTAATGAATCATAGTTTCTTGTACAAATGTTTTATCCTGTATAATTATCTATGCTGTATAAATGTTACATATAGTACTGTTGGTATGTGTGGAGCTTTTCTCCACAGGCCTCCGCTGAAAATGGACATGTTTTTCTGGAAAACAAATGTAAAATACATAAATATATATAATATACACACACATGCATCTATCTCTTCCTTTCTCTCTCTCTCTCTCTCTCTCTATATATATATATATATAGGTATGTGTGTGTGTGTATATATATATATATATATATATATATATATATATATATATATATATATATATATCTGTGTGTGTGTATATATATATATATATATATATATATATATATATATATATATATATACACACACACACACACATACATATATATGTGTGTATATATATATATATATATATATATATATATATATATATATATATATATATATATATATATATATATATATATATATATATATATATATATATACACACACACACATATATATATAAACACACATATATATATATATATGTATATTTATATACATTTTTATATATAGTAGTTCCGTGTGGTGGTTTTCCCAGTTAACAGAGTGACCTAAAAATAAGTACATTGTACTGTTAATAAAGTTTGGGGCTCAAATGTGTAAATAAACTATAGTTTTCTTTAAATGCAATATGCATTTTGTTCAGATGTATCTGCTACTTTAATACTTTAACAGTAGAAAGGAATTTGCTTCTATTTATAAAACAGGCTTGCTGAATAAACATTTGGAGATAATATAAAGTTAGGACTTATATAAACCCAGGCAGAGAGTGTATGTCCTTTAAAAAAGGAGCTTAAGATCCAGAGCAGTTGATCTAGGAGATGGAACCGACCAAAGTAAAGAACAATCTTGCAGAAGAAGAAGGAAAAGATTCTTGCCTGAAAGTATCCTCAGAGAGCTGTTTTTCCCTGACTACACTGTTTAAGATCTTTTCCAGTGTTCCAGCCATTATCCCTGACTTGACATTAGTTTCTTAATTTCTGTTGACATCCAAACAACAGTAGTAGACTTAACATTTTTCTTACATATGGGGGCAATATTTGAGGATAGTTAGGAAGGTGTGGTTAAAGTAGTTGGCAGCCTCATCTAAGGGCAAATATTTTAGAAGGTGCTATTTACGTTGTTTTAATAACTCATATTGGACTAATGTTCAATTATTAATAAAAAAGCTATGTATACAATAAATTATATTTTAAGAAATCTCAGCACAATAAATGAGAGATGACTTACATCGTTATTATACAAAATGCATATTAGGCCAGTTCTAGAGAATAACATCTTCCATATTTATACAGTGAGTCAGCTGAAACTTCTTGAAAAAGTGCAAAGAAGGTTTACTAAGAGAATTATATTGTACAAAAAATGTACTGTATCAGTAGATGCAACAGTCAATTTATTCAGCATTTACTATTCATACATCTGTGGAAAATTAATATCTGGTTATAAAACCTTTCATGACCTTAATTTACAATCAATGTTGGCTACAGAAATGTATTCCTGTGACCTAACACAAAGACATTAGGATGTGAATTTTGTTCTAAGTAATATGAGAACAGATTTACGACATTTATATTTTACTCAAAGCTTGGTGATGTTATGGAATAAAGTCCCACTGTTTCTCAGAGACTGCAAGAGCTTAGATTCATTCAAGAAACTTGGAGTCTTGGATTGGGGAAACATTCTGGAATCAGCTCTCCTTAATGGTTGTATGACCTGAGCACTGGAACATAACTTATGAACTTGTAAAAGTGCCCTTGTAGAAATACCTTGTGGGTTGCACCCACTTGAAAATGATATCTTTGTTGGTTTCTGTTGTCCCCAGATAACAAAGGTTAGATGATACTCACTGAATAAGTTTAGTAAGGGACCTGAGCAGAGAATGAGAGCAGTTTGATTTGTTAGTATCTAATCAATAATCCTTTATTTTCCACTCATTTTGCCTATTCTAGCAGTGTTTAAGTTACCATTTGAGTGAAACCAAACAGGTTAATGTTTGGTGAAGAAAGTGCACTACTGTTGTTATTGGGCCAATCAATGATATCACTCATTACAAGGGTATGGTGTTTTGCGTAAGTAGAAATCCAGTATAAAATGTCTTCAAGAGTTAAAATATTCATAATGTTTGGGTGAGTTGGGATATAACTGCTATGTTAAATGGAGAGTGTGTCTTTATAATTAAGTTAGTGAGTAATATTTTGGAGGTGTTAAACTGTGGTATAGTTAAACAGTTTGAAGTGGGTTGAATGTAATATGATATCCCTCCACCTTTTCTGGCAATTATATATGCTCTGATGCTGTTATATCCTTGGGGGAATATCTTTTCATCTGATGTATTAGGTTTTAACCAGGTATTCATGATAGCTAAAATATCAGGTTTATGATGATGGATCCCTCTATGGAGCTTGGTTATTTTATTATTGATATATTGAATAGTCATGTGAAATGACTGTATTCCATGAATGGGTTGAGGGATATTATAGAGTTGTGAATTACGGGATCTAAGCCCAGGGCCAAGTTCAATGTCACCACACAATATTAAACGTAGTAAGAGTAGAGAGCAGTGGGGAAAATGTTTTGAAATGATTTTGTGGTAAAACTCACCTTGTATTTTTGTTGAAGATTTACGAATGGAGGGTTGTTTGAAGGTACTATAAGTCAGACAGTTATTTTCTCTTGAGCTACTGAATATTAGGTATTGGTTAGAGAAATGTTGAAATGTTTTAATAGTGGTGTTGAAGTGAGGATGTATTATAAGGCAATGATATTGTGTAACACAAGCCAACAGGAAGACTGACTAGAGTAGCCTCTCCTGAGGAATAAGAGTAAATTTGTAGTGCGAACATGGTTTTGGACAGCTGCAAAGCATAGGTTAATACAGCTTAGACAGTTAGTTTGTTGGATGACAGTAAGTCATGTCAGATGTAGTTACTGAATAAATAATGGGGAAATTTATTCCTGTATAGAGCTGCGGTCCTCTGCTCCAAACAGCTAGATGTACTCCTCCTAATTTTGTTAGAAAAAGGGTGTTCATAGCTTCACAGGTTCATAGATATATAATAGGCTAACAACCAACAAGGCCTTTATAAATCTAGCTATGCAACCCAACCCAATTGTGTCCACATGTATCATGGGTGTTTATTAGGAGGAGGGTATGTTAGGAATTTTCTAGAGGTTATGTGACGGACGTATATTAGTTTAGGTATTACTGTCTGCCTCTATCAGAGATGTGCAGACATACACAACTCCTACTCTTATGACTATATTTACACTTTTATGCCCAATACAGGTAAACAAACCAGGAGATGAAATGGACCAGTAATGAAGTGGAGATGGAAGTAATCTGTGTGCACATGCACCAAATCACAGATTAATAACCACTTGGACAAGTACAGAAATCCAATATGGGCAAGGAAAGTGATAACATTAAATCACGCAGGCTTTAAGGATGAGTTAGCACTTTTAATACCACAAAAGAAAGGAGGGCTATTCAATAGCCAAAAGACACAGCAAATAATAGTCTTGGTAGAATACAAAGCTGCTGTCGACTGATGCCAGCTGGCAAACTGAGAAATGGCTATACTAAGTTAATAATAAACTTGCTGTGATTCAGTTGAGAAACAGCTAAAAGGGGCACTCACTAGCAGCTTGCATAAAACAGTATACAAAAGTTAAGTGTAGGTAACATGCAACTTCTAAGGCGAGTTTGTTACTGCAGCTGTAAATTTTTTGTGTTGCTGAATATGTGAGTAATTGTACAGAATTTAGGACAGATGATAAAGTTTCTATAAGAGAGATCTGCATTCAGGAAGGTTGGAGGGGGAGTGCAGTGCTATGGTTTGTGAATACATGGTTTTATAATGTGGAGCCACTGAGTTAAGTATTAGTAAGGATGCTACTGGTAAGGGGTTTTCAGTAACTTTATAAAGTAGAGGCACCTCATTGTTAAATTGTATTGTGGTGGAAGGGGACTGTTAAACAAGAAGTTGGGTTTATAGGGTTAGTGAATTGTAGAAGTGCATGGACTTTTACTGGGGGAGTTTTGGGGTGCATGGACTGAATACATTAGACACTACAGAAGGTAAGGTAAGAAAAGAAAAAATAATACCAAAGTGTGTACACTTAAAATAACTTCATTAGATAATACCAACAGTATTGGGTTGGCTTGAAGTTATGTCCAAATGGCTGTAGTCAAATATGTTAAAACCTTTTGGGGTAAATAGAACTCTTCCACATTCTTTGGTAATCAGCATTTCTTTGTTCTCACCCCTCCTTTGTTGGTGCACTTTTCATGTCCCCAGTTCCCTTGATAGTTGTATTTTGATATTTGAGTGTTAAAATAAAACTTTCACATATTATTTTATTGTGTCCATGGTGGTGGCCTCACAAATGCACCCTTTGTGTCCTACCATTCAGGGGGTAATCCAGTTCCTTACTCTTGATCTAGTCTCTGACCTCTAACCCCTCACAGTTTTCCTAGAAGCTGCCTGTGCAGGACTTAAGCAAAGGCCTTCCAGTAATCCAGATAAATGATAACTGCTGGTACTTCCCTGAGAAGCTCATGTTACCCTTTCATAAAATTGGGCAAGGTTTAACTGAAGCTTCTTATGGCCATGAACCCATGTTAGTTTTTGTCCTGAAGACTGCTGTCCACTGGAAAACCTTCCCAAAAGGTTATCTCCATGACTTTGCCTGCAACTGAAACTCGACAAACAAGCCTGTAGTTCCTTGGATTTTCTTATCCCCCCATAAAACAGTACCACACACTGTTTTCCCATTCATAAGCACTTCTGTAATGACCAGTGATCTACTGGAAATTAATATAAATGGATCAGACAGCAGATTCTTGAAGATCCTGACAGACAATTCAAATGGTCTTCATGCTTTGCCTACATCCTGGTTAAGCTGACTGCTTGATCCATTCTGCCCACTTCACTACCAGTACAGAATGGTTCCCTTGCTTTCCATTGTAAGGACCGAACCAAAGTAACAGGCACAATGACAAGTGTAAAATACATATCAAAGAATCCATGTTTTTGCAAAAATAACTACCCCTTATAATAACCAAATCATCAGTATCAATTTCAATGCAATTAATACAAAACTATTCCTGATTATTATTAAATTTATTCTAATTTGCTCTCTCAACTGCTCATAGTATACTACATTTTAAATGCAGAATGCAAAGCTGCAACTTGAACTGTTTTTTTGCTGAAAAAGTTTTTTTTTTCAGTCAGAAGTGGTGGTCTTTTTCTGCTTTTTTTCCTTACTCTTTCTAAAATTCTTATTTCCTATCATCCAGGCAGTGTAATCACCAGCTAGTAACTGAATTGTACCCTAATCAATAACTTTTACTTACTAACCATTACCCAGGTTACTAGCTCAGAGATTTCTAATTGACATGTTATTTAGTCAGCCACCATCTTGGATGTAACAACCAGATATCTTATCTCTCCAGTTCTTTTGGGTCATTGTAACCAAAAGACTCTTCTATTATCTTCTGTCTATTTTAAGACCAGGCAATATGTGTTACTCTGACTCACCACATGGTGTTCACTGAAATGATGAAGCCTGCTTGGCTAAATCAACTATTAATTATTCCTCTAAATTATTATTTTTTTATTTTTATATATTTATACTTTGTTAACTGGGCTAGTCCCACTTGAGAAATGTAGCCCCTTTTAAGGGGAAGCCCAAGCTGGTATTTATACTACTAGGAGAAATTTGACCAGGGCATCAGCAAACATTCTCTGCTCTTTTCGATAAGCACTTGGGGACCTTTCACATCCATCTGAGCTACCGCCAACTCAGGAAGATAGAGTCTCAGTTTATTGTCTCATCCAGAGGACAATTAAATATATTATAATTCCTTATGTCTCAAATGCTCGTAGTATATTATATTTTGCACATAAAGTGCAAACTGTGTGAGTAAATGATTTCTACTGGTTATTACATGTTGTGACTTATGCAAATTTAGCTCACCTGGAATATGTATATTGATTGTCCTATAATAAAGGTTAAATTTAATTGGAAAGGCTGAAAGGTTTGTCAGTAGTTATCTGCTGAATGTAGGCTTTACCCATGTGAATTATTCCTATATAAATTATAAACAAACTCATGAATAAATAAATAAACAATCAAATAAATACAGAAATGCCATTTTGGTAGTTCTACTTTTTCTTTTTTTCTTCTTCTTCCCATCTTCACTTAGGCTGGCCAGGTCTGCCCCTCCCTTTCTTTTTTTCTCTTATAAACCTAAAGAAAACAGTTCCTGCTCATGATGCTTTACACACTTGCCCTTTCACCTTTGATCCTTGGTGCTTTCACTATTTTGTCTTGCCCTACTGCTTGTCTCTGTGTGAAACTTCCACATCTCACTCTTCCTGTTATTTCTTGCATGCCCTGCCTTTTATGTTGATTAGTCCTTTTCCCCTTTAACATTTTTGTCTGTCCTCTAGACTAGTGGTCATGACCCTACTCTTTTACTGACCCATTCCCATAGCTTGGCTACTCCCTCAGATTGTAACCAATTGCCCTAACTCAGCTTTAGTAACCCCTTCCCCCTATCATAATCCAGTATCAATGTCACTGCCATTATCCTTGTGTTCCTCCCTTACCCCACTTTATACTACACACCAGCATGACCACGGTTGGCAAGTTACAGATGACTCCCTCAATTTTGACTAAAATCACATCTGGAATTGTATCTTTTCCTGGATCAGTCCAACATGAGCTTGACAAAACCTTATGATTCAAGATCTCAAGCAACTACAGTTCTCTCTCCACTGAAACTTAGAATTTCCCAGTCTGCTCCTAGCAGATTAAGATGCCCCATGACAACTCTCTTTGTCATACCCTACTCCTTTATACCCTCAAGTTCAAGTTTAAGCAGTTATTCCTAAACACTCTTGCAAAACACTGAATTAAAAATATATATATATATATATATATATAATAAAATATAATAAAAATAATGAAAAAGGACATATCACGAACATCTCATAGAAATAAATATGAAAACAGTTAACTAACACAAAAAAGTAATCTAAAATAAAAACAATCACCCCGAGCAGTCCTAAAATATGCTCATATATGAATGACGTTTATTTATTTATTTAGTTATTTATTTTGACATTTGTTAACCAGTACATCCGACTGGGCAGGTGTCCTTTTTCAGTGGAGGCCCAGGGAGAAAAGCTCCATAAAGAAAAACTTTAAATATAGAATAAAACTATAAATACAGAAAAACTTTCAATACAGAAATAACTCTAAATACATTTAAAAAATTACTGAATACAGAATAAACTCTAAAAAAAAAATTTAGAGACAAGTGATACAGTGTAATATACTACCAAGCAAAGTGTTGTAGAAGATGGTGCGTAGGAGTAATATAAAGGACACTAAAACAATACATTGAATATATGCCCCTGGTACTAGGGAAGGTGTAAACATAACAAGGCATGTAGATCAGAACATTCTGAGGAATTTTAATGTCACACTAGTATGCTGCAAGAGGAAGGGGAGAAGGTGATAGGCAAGTGAGGTGAACAAGTAGTGGGAATAGGGTTGGGTATTGTTAGAGATGGGGGTGTGAGAGGGGGGAATAAGAAGGTGAGGTAAGAGGGAAACAGTGAGGAGTGAGGGATGAAGAGGAGGAGATGAGAGAGTTAGATTGGGTTTTGGCAGGAGAAGTGCTATGAATTCAGTAGTGTCGCCTTTAAAGGCTTCTTGAAGTTAAGGATGTTAGATATCATTCTGATGGGTAGAGGAAGTTGTTCCAGGCCAAGGTTACAGAGTAGCTGTACACATTTTGGCATTTGTTCTTTTGCCCTTTTAGATATCCATCAGAAGCTGGCCAAAACTGTAGAGAGAGCGATTGAGAGTATAGAAGGTATGAAGGAAGAGAAGTGGGGCAGGATGTAGATTTGTAATAATGGAGTGAGTTAGCAGAAGTCGAGCAAGGAGGACCTGATGAGGTAATAACTGATGAAACAGCTGTATAATCCAACAAAGTAACTGTTTTGCTACTGTAGAATAGTGAATGTGTGTGTGTGTGTGTGTGTGTGTGTGTGTGTGTGTGTGTGTGTGTGTGTGTGTGTGTGTTTGTGTGTGTTTGTGTGTGTGTTGTACCTCTAAGAAGTGTTTCAAGGACAGCACGTGCTAGCTTCAGTGCCATTTTGAGAATGCAGCCAGAGAGTGAGCATATATGAGTGTAATAGCTAGTCTGTTTATATGTTTATCTAAGTTAAAAGTTATTAAGCTTCAATCCTGATGTGTCTGTACATAATAAAGCTGCTTGAATAGAACCCGCGAATGCTCATCTGTTTTATCCTGACTGGGCAAGCGACATGGTGTCAGAACCAGGATTCCAGAGACTGCTTTTCAGAGCTATGCAGTACAGAGTCAACAGTGAAGGTAAACTAAGAGAACAGAGTACAAAAAAGGGCCAGAAATGAACTAAAGGTAATGAAAACTTGCACAAATGACTTATTTATTTAAAAGATAAAACAGAGCATTAAAAGGGCACAAAACGCATTATCAAATAAGCGAGAGGCATGAAAAGTTTATTAATTAAACGAGATGTTTAAAATTATGATATCTGAGAAAATGATTATCAGAAAAGTACACAAGAGGTTTGGAATTGCCTCAGAATTGCTGTTTTATGTAATCTGAAGGCCTGTACACTCATTAGTGGGTCTCAGAGACAGCTTCAGAATGATTCTGCTTTCCTTTACCAAAGAAGTTCATCATATAAGCACATATCCTAGTTGCAATTTTACTGAAGCTATTTTCTCAGAGTATGCTGATGTTTTCAATGACAAGTTAGGTAAACTTCCAGTTGCATATTCTATGAAGTTACACCCAGAGCTCAGTCCAGTGGTCAGACCAGCAAGAAAAGTTCTGATAGCTATGCAGAATAAAGTCAAAGCTCAGCTGGATAAAATGGTGCAGCAAGGTGCCATTTGTCCAGTTACATAACCAACTGAATGGATGTCGTCCATGGTAGCAGCCCACAAAAAAGGCTGAGACAAAATCAGGATATGCATTGATCCAAAACATTTGAACAAAGCATTAAAGAGACTGCTTCATTCTATGTGCACACTTGAGGAAGTTGCAGCCCTGATACCAAATACCACTGTTTTTTTCTGTTTTGGATGCAAAAAGTTCATTTTGGCAAGTGATGCTTGATTACAAATCCTCACTACTGACTACTTTCAGTACTCCATTCAGCAGATACAGATTCCTCAGGATGCCATTTGGAATAAATTCTGCAAGTGAAGTCTTTCACCTTGCAATGGAGAAAGTTTTTCAAGTTATCCTTGTGCTGTAATAGTAGACAATTTATTGGTTGGAGGCACTGGTGAAGCAGAGCATGACAGAAACCTTAGGAAAGATCTAGACAGAGCACGTGAAGTGAACTTAAAGCTCAATCCTCTGAAGTGGAAATTCATACTACCAGAAGTTGCATATGTAGGTTATTTATTTACCAGCATTGGCTTGTGACCAGACCAGTTCAAGCAAGCAGCCATTTTTGAGATGCCAGCACCAGATAATGTTCAAGCTGTACAACGTTTTCTTGGCAAGGTCAACTATTTAGGCAAGTTTATATGAGACAGTGAGTTGACAGCACCTTTGAGACAGCTGACATGCAAAAATGTTACATGGTCTTGGCTGGAACAGCACCAGAGAGAATTTGAAGAACTTAAGCAGAAAATTGCCACCCCACCTATATTAAGATACTATGATGTCAATAAACCAGTAACTCTTTCCTGTGATGCTTCAAAATTTGGTCTTGACACAGTTATTATTCAAGAAGGCAGACCAGTAGCCTATGCATCTAGAACACTTACCCAAACTGAAATGCAATATGCTCCAAGTGAGAAAGAACTTTTGGCAATAGTATTTGCATGTTCAAAATTTCATGATTATATTTATGGTCGAGCTATTCATATTAAAACTGATCACCAGCTTCTAGTCACTATTTTAAAGAAGCCTATGCATTCAGCTCCAGTGAGATTACAAAGAATGATGCTAAAACTGCAAAAGTACAACTTCAAAATGGTCTCCAAAAAGGCAAACTTCTTTATCTGGCTGATACCTTATCCAGATCACCCAGAAATGAAAACAGAACAGCTTAATGCAGAGAATTTTGACTTTGATGTCGTGGACGTGCTTAATTTTGATGTCGTGGACGTGCTTAATTTTTCTACCAAAAGACTTGTTGAGCTGAAAGATCATACAAAGACTAAAACAATTTTGTAAAAGCTCAACCACTACATTAATGTTGGATGGCCGTCAAAGCAATCTAGTGTACTACCTGAAGTGCAAACTTATTTTTTTTACATAAATGAGATGTTGATGGAAGATGGCATTATTATCAAAGGTCCTAAAATTGTTGTTCCTGCTTCCTTACAGTGTGAATGTATCCAGATTTTGCATCGTGGTCACCCAGATTCTGAATCTACCAAAAGAAGGGAGAGAGGACTAGTATTCTGGCCTTCTCTAGTAAAAGACACTGAAAAAGTACTTTCTTCTTGTTCAGTATGCAATAGTACTAAACTGCATTTGCAGGGAGAACTACTTCAGCTAAGTCAAGTTCCTGAACTACCTTGGTCAACAGTAGCCACTGATATATTCGAGTGGAACAATCAGCATTATTTAATATTGGTAGACTCTTATTCGAACTGGTTTGAGATTGATTTACTATCTAACCTAATGTCCACTGCTATCACCAAGTTGAAACGTCATTTCTCAGACCATGGTAGTCCACACAAAGTTATTTCTGACAATGGTACCCAATTTACCAGCCAGTTGTTTCAGAAATTTGCTAAAGAATGGGACTTTGTACATGTTACTAGTTGTCCAGAATATCCACAGTCAAATGGCCTAGCTGAACGTGCAGTGCAGAGTGCAAAGCAATTACTGGAGAAGTCAAAGCATGACAATACTGATGTCTTTCTAAACTTGCTCAATCTGAGAAAGATACCCCATGATGATAAACTTGTCTCACCTGCTCAGAGACTTCTATCTAGGCAAACCAGAACAACACTGTCTATCAGTTCCAGTTTGTTGAGACCTAAAGCAAAGGACAACAGAACAGTCAGCGCCCAACTATTAAGAAAGTGTTCTTTCCAGAAGTCCGGTTATGATAAATTGAGCAGATTTTTTTCATCCATTGAAAGAAAGCGAGACAGTGAGGATACAAACAGCAAAAGGTTTCTACTGAATTGGTCAAGTAACAGGTATATGTGCTGAGCCTAGATCCTACTTTGTAGAATCTGACGTTGTGGCATACGGGAGAAATCACAGACAACTTCTTCCTGTATCAGAATCGAAATCACAGCATTGTTCCTGTGTTATAGACTCTAGATCTCAGAGCAACCCAGACGATGTTCCTTTTGCAGAACTTGTCTTAACTTCTACTTCCATTCCTGATGATGTTCCTGATGTCCCCAAGGTTGAACATTCAGCAGAGACGATTGCAGTTGTTAGACCTAATTCTAATTTCTATGTCACATGATTTGGTCGTACGTCCAGACCTAGTGTGAAATGCACAGCAACCTGGACATAATTGTCTATATGTATTTAGTTCTGTATAACTGCATGACAAAGAATAATATGTATCAATTGCATGTAAATTAATGTTGTCAATAATGCATGACTCATTTCTCAAAGAGGGAGGATGTAGAATTGTGTGTGTGCTATACCTTTAAGAAGCATTTCAAGGACAGCACGTGCATATAAATAGCAAGCACGTGCTAGCTTCAGTGCCATTTTGAGAATGCAGCCAGAGAGTGAGCATGTATGAGTGTAATAGCTAGTTTGTTTATAAGTTTATCTAAGTTAAAGTTATCAAGCTTCAATCCTGATGTGTTTATACATAATAAAGCTGCTTGAACGGAACCCACGAATGCTCATCTGTTTTATCCTGACTGGACGAGCAATAGCTACTGGAGTACATTTTACTAAACAGCTATAAATATTAACACTGTTCATTAATAACATTTATTGGACTCAGAATCAGCTAACAATGGCATACTTAGTTCCAGTGCTAGAGAATCAATGGCACAAAGTCCTGCAGCAATGGAAGATGTCCAGCCCTGCATACAAGTTCTCTGTGATCATTTAAACAGTCCTCCACCTTTCAGCAGTATATATGGAAAATGAAAGCTAGGCTTGTCCAGTAGCCCCAGCAAACCAGTGCTCAAGGTGTGTCCTGATCTGGCCACACTAGACTTAGAAGATGGCAGTAATGCAGCTGTGAAACACAAGTAAGCTAAGTAACTGCTGCACATCAAACCTGGAAAAAATGAAGCAAAAATATGATACCACAGCTGGCAACTCTTCAAAAATACACTTTGGAAGAAAATCATGCATGTAATACATTTAAAAATGAATAAATAAAGGAAAAAACTTGCTGTGGTCTTCTTGAACACAAGCCCATTATATTATTTGATTCCTGGCAACTTGGCTTTAATTTCACCATTATGGTAGGAGGTTTTTAGTTGTATGTTCAACCTCTACAGAATTTATCCTAAGTTGTCTTTAAATATGCTCCACGTGAAACATTAAAGCAATTAACTTCTCTGCTCAGATGACCCAGTGTGGATGAAGTCAGCCCTGACAGGTGAAAATAAAAGCATCTTCTTGTGGCTGGGTACACTCCATTTGTGAAATCCACTGTGAAATAGCAACAAATAACAATATAAAGTGTTCATAATGAAGTTGTACATTATTGGAATAGGATATGTTTATCAGGGTGTAAGGTGAGAAAGTTAAAAGATCAAATGTTTTGTTAAAGGCTATATATGGGCATGACAGTATATAATTGACTGCAGTGCTTCAAACTGTTTTACACTGAATTAAAAGCCTTTTTTGTCAGAAAAGGACTGCACAGCCTCTGCCTCCATCACCCAGTGGATATGGAAACTGATAAAAGTCCATCATCTGGGGAGAAGTGGAATGATGTGGCACTTGTACTGCACAACTACATTTTATAAAAAGACATTCTGCCTGCCTTATAGGAAATATGTGCCCTTGCCTTGATAAGCAGAGTAAACATCTTACTGGACTAGTACGCAATCCTTCTGAGGAATAAGCCTTTTGATATTGTTCAAGATTTATTTATTTATTTATTTAACATTTGTTGACCAGAAAAGTCCGACTAGGACAGAGCCTATTTTCAGCTTAGGCCTGTGGAGAAATGCTCCAGAAGCACGTCTTTGGATTGTGGAAGGAAAACGGAGTACCCGGAGGAGACCCATGTAAATGCAGGGAGAACATGCAAACTCCATACAGAAGGCACCCCAGCTAAGAATCAAACCAGAGGACCTCTTGCTGTGAGGCAACAACGTTAACCACTGCATCACTGCACCGCCCATATGGCAAGATGAGATGAGGAGGTGCAAAATCCAGGTGGATCTCCTGTTCCCTGATACACTCACTTTTCAGTGGAGCTGCAGCTTCAAAATGTTATTTCCAGAAGAAGCTCAACTTTTATCCACAGAGAGCTGATTGAGCTGTACAGAGAAACAACTAGGTAAGGTCCATAGAGACACAGGCAGTTCAAAGCAGCTGGAATAGCAGCCTAGAGGTTGGTGCCGGCACAAGGAGAAGATATGCAGTTTTCTTCAGGAGATGCTCTACTTTGGCCATGTGCCTGCCCTTCACAGCTGCAGTCACCAGCCTAAACCTTGACTTTACCACACTGGACTATGAGGCCAGGCCACTTGCCAATGGGAGATTGAAAAAAACTCCCTCTGTCATGAAACTTCCAGCCTTATCACACGGACCCAGCTAATGCCTCAGCATATGTGCATTGTGGTAAATCTGTCTGCCAAGTAAATTCATTGTACAGACCTGCAGGGAGGAGACACCATGGGGATGTTGCCATAAGTGAACCTATGGAGTGGAGTTTTATATATATTTATTTATTTTATTTATTTATTTTACATTTGTTAACCGGGGTTGTCTGACTGAGCCGAAAAGGCCCTTTTTCAGCAGAGGCCTGGGGAGAAAAGCTCCACAAAGAAAAATTACAGACACATTTAGTTATTTAGACATGATCAGTATACACACAAATTACAAGAGACATGTTTTACAGTGGTATGCGGCACATAAACAGTTACAGTGGAGAGAACAAACAAAAAAATATTAATTTTAAAAATAAAGGTAATTAATAGATTTGTGGTGTACAGCTGAAATTTGGAAGATAGGTAGAATACATACATAGTACACAGGTACAGTGCATACATTGTAGATTAGCTAGTGTTTGTGAGTAAGACTGAAAAAATTACCAGGTGCTCTAGATTTAGTATGTATATGTTATCCGCTTTCACTAGCCTGGGGAGCAATCATGGCACTGCCAACTTTGCTTGAGATGTTGCCTGATGAGGTCTTTAAAGGAGGCTTTGGATGATGTGTTTTGAATGCTAGTAGGGACAGAGTTCCATTTTTTAGCCACTGAACTACTATATAGTGCATCTCCAAAGCTATTGTAGCTGTTGGTGACTTCTAGTAGTAGTTTGCTTGATGAACTAAGAGGCCTTTTGGCTGAGTGATGATGTACTAGGTTTTTGAGGGCAGGACACTTATTGGGGAGGTAATAGATAGAATGACAGAGGCAGAGCTGATTGTAGGTTAGGAGGTTGGGCAGTTCAAGCCAGCGGAGCTGTCTCAAAGCAGTACAGTGATGAGTTCTATATGAGCAATTTGCAGCAAAGCGGGCAATTCTGTTATAGCAGGCTTCCATTTTGCTTAGTTCAGTTTTGTTGAGATTAGTCAGAATGGGAGATGCATAGAGTAAGGTGGATAGAAGTTGGGAGTGAGCAATGGCTGATCTCGTGTTGTTGGTAAGAAATGGTTTGATACGGTAGAGTGACCCCAGTTTGGCATGTACTTTTTTAATAGTTAAGTTCAGATGACTATCAAATTTTAGGTGGGAGTCTATGGTTATTCCCAATAGCTTAGCCTGTGCCACTGGAGCAATTGGAGTAGCATTTGTGGAGTAGATAGTAAATTGACTGCTAGTGTTTTTGTTAGAACTGGTTATAATCATAAGCTGAGTTTTCTTTGGACTGAGGATAAGTTGGGCTTTGGTAAGGTAGTTTGCAATGTCAGAGAATGCTAGTTGAGTTGTTTGTAGGAGGGTGGGAATGTTTTGTGCAGCACAGATTAAGATAGTGTCATCTGCATACTGAATTATAGATTCATGCTGTGTGGAGGTCATTTATGAAGACTGTGAATAGTAGTGGTCCTAAGATAGAACCCTGTGGGACTCCTATAGTTATGGGCAGCTGAGGAGAGAGAGAATTTTCCCATTTCACAGCTTGGTACCTGTCAGTTAAGTAGCTTTGGAACCAGGTAAGAGTGGAATTTGATAGATGATATTGTTTTAGTTTGTTTATTAGGATTTGGTGTGAGACTGTGTCAAATGCTTTGGACATATCCAAAAAAAGAGTTGACACTTGTAGGCCTTCATTTTTGAGACGGTTTACTGTGTCTGTGAAGCAGAGGAGGGCTGTAGTGGTACTATGGGCAGGTCTGAAACAGAGGTTAGTATTTGTCACTAGAACTAACCTGTGTGTTTGTTAGCCATTCCTGCCTCCTGGATAGGTAACATGGTTCATGACTCATTTCTATTGTGCTATAAGATAAAGGTTCACAACAAAGATTTATGACTAGTGTAATAAGCCAAAGGTCTCATGTCAGGTTGTTGAACGACTATTCAGTGAAAGCAGTTTGATTGAAAAAGAATGCCAAAAACGTCTTCTGGCTATCTTTGAGGTTGCACTTTTCCCCACTGTTGTGCAACCTAAGAGCTGGTATATATATATATATATATATATATATATATATATATATATATATATATATATATGCTTGGGGAGGTGGTGAGGTCTCCTTCCATATGGGGGAATGGGGGGGGCTTGTCTCCTGGAAAAATTAGTTTAGTGATTGCCAAATGTGGCTACTGGTAATCTATATTTGACAGAAGTGCTTTCAGTAAATAGGCATTTGGTGACTTGACATGATTCCAGTGCCAAAACAGAAGCTACATGCTACAGTCCCATGGTAGCAATTTTAAATTCTAAAATACTCAAGTCTCAAAATACTTTCCATATTCTAAGTTTGAGATCACTGTGCCTCCTTGTACTCTCTTTCCATTTACCTAGTGATATAGCTATCTTGGAGTTAGTATATGTAATTAACAGTAGTATGGATGGGTGCAGTCTCGACACTGGAACAGTGCAGGAAGGCATGACCCTGATGCAAAAAATAACTTTAAAGGACACTGGCAATTGTTGGCATTCGCTGTTCTTAAGTTTCATTGTTGATTTTTTATAATTTCATGACTTGCAATTACAGGTCTCAGAATTACATTAGGGAGCTATGTTAGGTAGTTCCATTCTGGGCACCTGTATAGATGTCAACAGACCTACACAGATATATGACCTGAACCTCTAGGCAGCATACAGACACACTGATCTGGTGCAACATAGCCTCAACTCATAACAGGGACCTGCAAGCCCACATAATAAAAATAATATCCATATCACACTAATGTGCTACCACCTACCTGACACAGAATCACAAATACCTGCCAATAGCAAGAAAACAATGCCAGGTAGTACAATATTATTTGGAATATTGTTGCCTAACATCTGCTTCTCATACATGGACAACATCTGGGTGGTCACAGTACAGGTCACCATATCCATGCCTACCCTGTTACCCAGACTTCTTAATGTTTGTGGCTCTGGTCAATACTGCAGCTTCATCATGTCAGGCATGCACTTTTCTGAAGGGACCATCACAGGGCCCTATTAGGCACTCCATGACCTGGTTGTGAAGAAGTAAAACACAATTTTTCTCTCCTTTACACACCAAGTAAGTATTCTCCACTAGGCTCTATCAAAGGTAACTACTGTAGTGTGCATATCCACAGACAATAATGCCAGTTTCATAAGGAGTAAAACCGTAATCTTTGAATCAAACATGCCACACAATTTCTGAACTATGAGTAGCGCAGCATATCCCTATTCAGAAGAACAATGCATTTACTCATACAGATCTGTTGCTTCAAGGTTTAGTCAATGTATGTCACTTACCTAAGCTCCTAAATGCACTCAGTGTCACATATGCAAGGCAGTGAAATAAAGCACTACATAAACATTTATGGTACTAGGCCTTATTTGTCTAGGTGCCTAGCAAAATGGCATAAAGTTACAGAGCTGCAGAACATGTTGCCATTTTTTAAGATAATTTGCACACCCTTTTTATTTATTCTGGAGGTCTAATGCAATCTTTGAAAAACTATCAGCACTTTATGGACTTACGGGCAGCTCCAAGGAAGTACTCATGAATCTGCAAATGCGTTTTGAACCGTATTTATTTATTTGACTTTTTATTTTGCTTGTTTACTGGGAGGTCAGACTAGGCAGCAGATTTGTTCTTTTCAAAGGCCTGAGCAGAAAATATCTGACATAAATCTAGTTAGAATAGAAAACAGTTACAAATGAAAGTAAAAATAAAACACATAAATTAAATGCAATATAGGCATTATAAGACAAAATGTATACAGAACACAGCCATAAAAGGATCATGTTTCAGCTTCATTTGCTGAGAGACATAAGCGGGGAAGCATAAGGTAAGCAGTAAGAGTGTGTGCACCTGCATATATCATATATCATATATATGTAGATTCCACTGTCAAAAGTCAGACTTTACTGCAAAACAAATGCAAATAAAAACAAATAAATATTAGGACCACCTTTCAATGTACATGCCTCCCAGTGTTTATGGAGAAGGTAGTATATTGGGGCATATAATGTTGAGCATAGCATTCATATGTCTACATAAGTGTATCCCGCCTACTATAGTACTCTACTGTGGGCAGAACACACAACAGTACTCTATAACTGTGTTACCTGTGATTTCATAGCTGTCACCATAATGTTAGCACTAAGGATGGCTGCCTTTCCTTTTATATGCCCTGCAGGTCCTAACACAGAGCCTGGGTCCTTCAGAGAACACATGTGCACCAATAAGTGTGGTAGGTATACCACCTGTATGCAATCTGAATATGTACAACATATTCTCTCATAACTGTCCCTTTTACTAGTTCTATCAGTTTGCAGTCTATGTCTATTTCACTCACATCTGTCTGCATGTCTGAAGCATAAAGTAGACAGCAGAGGCAGTATTAGCCCTACAAAAATTCAGGACCAGTGCACGGCACCTTTCGGGTTGTGTTTGTTTTTTTCTTTTTCTTTTAAGGAGCAGCGATTTTATTCCCTGGGAAAAAATCTCTTTTCCGTGTGTTCGGCATTTTGGTGTTTCGACATATTTGGGTTGATTATGCAGCGTTCGCTAAGTAAAGCTTTTACTGATATAATATAGACCCTGAGGTCAGCCGTGGTGGTGGTGGTGGTGGTAGTGTTGGTGAAGGTTTGACATAAGGAAACATTAGACAAACAGAGTCAGAGGAGTTTCTGGTGTTGCTGCTCGGGAAGCAATACTGGGATTATCTCTGGAAGGTGGACATTGGTATCAGGACCCCCCCTCATGCACCTTGATGGATGATGGATCAGATTAGAAACAATTATGACAGATGTCTTTACACAGTACTGCATATACAGACTGCAGGGTGACCAATGATTACATTTTGTCTTAAGAGCATCAGGTATTCAGCCACATCAGGATGTTATCAGATACAGGCTAGGACTGGTTTGTACTTCTTCCATGGACACCCTTGGCATGCATGCCCCAGGGCCACATTTCAAGCACAGATACTTATGTTCACACTGGTTGGACTTCCTTTTGTGCATTCACAAGGTCATTAACTACTGTGGTGACACCTGTGCAGAGTTAGGCAAGGCAAAAGGATGATTTTGGTATCCATGCAGGGAGTGACAATGATCATGAGACAATTGCCAGAATCAGTCATGTGACACAGTGGCACTGCTGTGTCCATCCTGAGTAGACATCCATCTGCAGTTCAGAAGGAAGTCATGACTTCACTCACAGTTACATCTGAGGCAGTACAGTCTCAATTGCCCACTGTGTCCAGTTTGGGAGGGCCCCTTCATGATTGTGAGCACCAGCAATGTCCCCCCTGCAACTGCAGCAGTAGAGGAGCACAATTTGTCTGACATGGATAATAGCCTCATAGACTTGCCCAATCCTATCACCAGTCATAGCCTGTATCTGAAATGCATACAGCACTTGGGATCAATCACCAGATATGCCTAAGTATAATTCAGGCACAGTCTCCTTCTAGCCAGTCTAACATAGAGATGACTGTTGTGTTGCATGACATTTGTGACAATGTCATCCAGCATTACTACTGTACCTTGAGGACAATGAGTGGTGGAACTCTGCAATGAATGGTATTAAAAGGGTCAGTGATGTCAAATATTGTTTCCATGTCTGCCTACATGTGGAGGAGTGCCAGTGACACCATCAATATCCAGACTTGCACTTTTGAGAGTGCTGTCCAAGGTCAATAGAGCACGTATCCATGACAGTTACATGGGGGAGCCATCACAGTGTATATAGCCCTCAGCTGCACCAGGAAATGTGCAACACTGCCATCCCACACTGCATGCTGTGACTACAGTTAGCTTTGATTGGCTGAATATCTCACCAGCAGACTTCATCTGAGTCATGCTGCTACAGTCCCACACCATCTCTGCCACAAGAGACCCTGAATCCTACAGCAAAAGATCATGGTCTTGTAGTGACAACCCAGTCTCTATGCAGGAGGAATCCATCCCTGACAATGAGTAGAGATCACCAGAAGGTCTCCATCTCTTCCTCCCGTGACTTGCTCAGATCACCCGGTGTGTGTATAGACAGTCATGTGCCATTTTGTCCCTTATCACCTGTGTACCATAATAATGATGATGATGATGATGATGATCCACTCCAATTTCTCTCCTGAAAGACATGAGGGGACATCTGATGCACGGTATGGCCCAGCCAGTTGTAACCAGCATAGCATGAGGTTAACATTGCATGCATCACTGTTATGAAAGAAAACTAAGAAACTGATGCTACAATGTAACAAAGGCTGGAAAACCAGCATACAAATATAATGCAAAGACATACCAACTATTTAGACACCTAAGAAATATGAAAAAAATGCTATATTAAACCGGACAAACAAAACTTATTACACTTTCAAAATAAACATCAAAGCAACCCAAAACTGTTTTGGTCATCAATAAATAGATTATCATATCTAAGCCAAATTACTACCCCTAATTAGGGTTGCCACCTTTTATTTTGGCTAAAACCAGACTTAGGACACACCGCTTGCACCTCCCATAACCCCACAATGCCCCACCTATTTTCCGTCCACTTTGTGGCATCATCGTCATGTCAGAGGAGTGGGAACCTTTTTTCTGCAGATTTACAATGCGTTTTGTAAATAAAAGTATAGTAAATCTGCAGATTTAACAAACTCTGATAGTCTGTTTCTATTTTTGAAACAGAATACATAGTTTGTACAGTGTTTTCCTGACTACTGGACAATCAGGTTGATTTCCAGATAGTCCAGAAAAAATGGATACTTGGTATTGCTACCCATAACACCTCAACCAGCAATGCTACAGCCTCAATCCCCACTCAGTTTTATTCTTACTTCATACAAACAATTATGTCCTTCACAAACATTAATTCCTCCACTTCTCTCTTTCTTTACCTGCACCCTGTCTGAACCACCATCCCTCTTGCTGCTCTTTATTAAGCTAAAACCATAACTCTGGCTGCTGACCAACTCATCTCTGACTATTTAAAAATAACTGCTGATACTACTGCTTTTCCTAGCTCAATACTAATACAAAGAACTACATCTAAAAATATATGTCATCCATCTGGAAAAAATCCTTCATTATATGTCTATGGAAAGGAGACTTCAGTAACTAGCGAGCCACTGCAATTCTCTCCTTTGTATCAAAATTACTTTAATAATACACAAACACACACACACACACACACACACACACACACACACACACACACACACACACACACACACACACAGCTTAATAACCTTCTCTCTGAAACACAGCATGGTTTCGGACCTCATCATAGTGCAACTACCACACTCCCCCATTTCACCAATACTAAAAACTAACAAAAGAACAATGATAAACTAGTGTTTATCACATTTCTAGATTTATCTAACATTTTTGACAGTGTATCACAAACAATTATTCACAGAACTCTCCTCTACAGGTCTTTCTCAGCCATCCTTATTATGGTTCCTTAGTCATCTATCAGGAATACAACAAGCTATCAAATGGGAACAAGATTTCTCATCCTTCCATTCGGTCACTCTAGGACAAGGACACCTTCTCTTTAATATCTTTATTTACAAGTTGTGCATTGCCAGAAACTGCGAAAATATAGTATAATACACAGACTTAATATGTACATCTCCAACTCCTTCAGAACACTAGGAAATTACCCAGACTTCTTCCTTTTCTATTAAAACCTGGTTAAAAATTGAAAACTGCTCCTAAATCCCCACACAACATAACTGATGCTTTTCACCACAAAACTTTATCTAAACTAAATACAATTGTTCACAGTTGCATATACAAACAGTAATAAAATTGAGCTAGTAATCCATACTAAACTAGCTGACATAATAGATACATATCTCAAACCATCAAAAATACCCACCAGAAATCAGGTCCTCTTTGCAGAGTCAAACACTACCTTACTGATATAATGAGAAAAACTCTAGCCTCAACCTATTTTCTTCCATTTTTATTATGTGCAGCACCTATGCTTACACACCTAAACACCACAGTTATTTCCAAACTAGCCTCTTGTTATATGTTTGCTAAATTTGCTACCAATATTGCCCACAGAAGCTATCACTGACGGTCCTTACAACAGCTAAAATTGCTTGAACTAAACAACTGCCTAACATTCATAACTAGTTACTGCATATAAACTTATATAACATCCTGAAAAATGCTCTGCATTAAAAAATGTACTACTGCCCTAATCACTGCAAGAGATGTCCATTCTTGTGAAAATCATCTTTTATGCACAAGTAAGTCAAATAACTCATTAGGGAACTCACTATACAGCTGTTATGTCTCCAAATTGTGAACTGGCAGCCCCACAAAGACAAAAAAAAATTGGCATTCTACAGCAAGCTGTAAAACTGAGCTCAAACAATACTTTAATGAACATTGGTCATGCTCATCATTAGATAAAGACACAGCGTAAGCTCAGACTTCCCATCTCTCACCTTTAATTTACTTAACTACACCTACTTGCCCTTCTCCTAAATATTCCCTCAGTCTCCTGTCTTCCCTTCCTTCTCTGTACCTCATTATCCCTCTCCACCTCATTCCATAAACTAACCAGATCAGCACAGCCTGCCTTCCACTAACACCTTAATAAAATTCTCCTCTTACCCATTACTTGTGTCTTCTCTTTTTTCTAGAACTTATTGTACAATGTTCCTACAACATACTATACCATCTTCCCTATTTACACTACCTTCAGACTTTATTAAGCTGACTGTACAAAATCACACACCTTTTTTATCGCTTATTTTTCCTTCCATGATAATAATGTTTTTTGTACAACTCTATAATAACCTTGCAGTCCAACAACATTTGTTATAAAACTAAATGCTATATAGATGGATAGACTCTATCAATACTACATTGTAAATAGCCAATTATACCATGACCCCCCATTAATATTCCAAAACGTGCACGCTGATTGGTCAGCGTGCATGTTGTAAATCGACTTATACTAACGGAAAAAGGTCTGGTCGCCCAGACTTTTTCCATCAGTATAAGTCTTTTTTAAAACACTGTCTCGCTATGTTAAAGGAGTTTAACATAGCGAGACAGGTTTAAAAAAAGCAACGGAGATCTCCGTCGCTTTTTTAAAGATGTCTCGCTATGTTAAACTCCTTTAAAATAGAGAGACAGTGTGTAAAAAGCAACGGAGATCTTGCTTTCTCCGTTGCTTTTTTCAAAACTGTCTCGCTATGTTAAACGGGTTTAACATAGTGAGACAGCTTTAAAATAAGCAACGGAGATCCCGTTGCTTATTTTAAAGCTGCCTCGCTATGTTAAACCTATTTAACATAGCGAAACAGTAAAAAGCAACAGAGATCTTGCTTTCTCCATTGCTTTTGCCCACAGCTCTGATGTACTGCATAGGCATACACATGCGCAGTACATCAGAACTGCCGCAGAATACCAGACAGCTGCGGAAGGGCAGCAAGGAGGCATTATGCAATGCCATTATTTAAGAAAAGTAATTTTTTTTTTTTTCTTAAATAATGTCATTGTATAATAGCAATAACCCATTTCTGGGTGTGGGTAATGCTGGATTTACCCATGATTGGCTTTGTTTGGCCACTCAGGCTTCGCCCTCGTCACCAAACCACGTCAACCGTGGGTAAATCCAGCATTACCCACACCTAGGCGTGGGTTATTGCTATAATATCTCACAGCTCATAAATGTAAATATTGTTTACTATATTACTTTACATAGCTGTACTGTAACAAATGTAATTTTTACTTAATACTGGAACTATATGTGTAATATAACACAGTTTTTCTCCCTGAGCCTTCACTGAAAATAGGTCCTGCCTAATTAGACTTTTCCAGTCAACAAACACATACAAATAAATGTTTGTTTTGTGTGACACGCCAATGTCACTGTATCTGAATATGTTACCTGTGCAGACATGTACTGTGCCTGTATTTGCCTGAGGATGCATATTCTGCACACCGTTTGCTCCTTTTCCATCTCAGTGTCATCAGCAGTTGATGTCTCTGTGCCATTCAAGTGTGTGCATAGCATTACTTATCTGTCATATGGGACTGGCCTACCTGTTTCCTCAATATTATAGCTTCAAACATCCTACAAGGCTATAGCAGGGTCATAGGTCAGTGCCCTCCACAAGCATCAAGGCAGCTGAATTAGGTTTTGAGTTGACCAAGCACCTACTTTATGATATTACAGCTTTCTTTCTATGCTGTATTGTACAATACTCATAGAGGTATATACAGGCCTTATTAACCAGGACTCCTGCAGGTATCCAACATCACCTGCAACACAATAACAACATATGAACATGTGGGGCCTGAGACTTATTACACCTGTATGCACTTTACATGTAGCACTATGCATTTAATTTAGCCACACTGCCTGCACTTACTGACAAGATGGCCCTATGGAAAGTACCTTGCAGGAAGTGGCAACAGAGCTGGGATGTTTGCTCTATATGTGAGTTGTGGGGACTGATTGGGTGCTGTGTGGGCACACTGGTTATAATCCCATGTTAATCGTACACTACCTAGCAGTTGACAAAATGGTAGGCTTTCCTGTTCACATAGCTCTGTGACTGTAACCCAATGTAGGACCTTTACCGTAACAATTGTACAAACTATGAAACTCAGTACCTCAAAGCGATCAGCAATGTCATAGAAACTACACACATAGTGGTGTCTCAGTCTCCTTTGTTGTGTTACAAAGCCAGATATGCTCATCCATATGCAGAGGCATAACTTTTGAGTAACTTGTTTAGTATTCTAGAAGTAAGCACCTGTGAAATACCACACTGCCCCTGTCAGCGTTTGAAAGGTCCCTGTAACTAGGATAGGAAGTGCTATACATACCTTTATTTCCATCTGGAGAGGAAGGCCAATGTGTTTTGTTGATACTGCTGAACTATAACATTTCCTTACTAAATAAGCTTCGTGATTGTAACTGTATTTTTTTAGGAGGTACCTTAATACGTAACGGCTTCACAGGATATTTTGGGAACCCCTTTCTTTTTTATTGTAATTTAAACACTTTTTTAATCAATAGTCTTAACTCACTGTTTATTTGATCTTTGCCTGTTATCTTACTTGTATGTGTTATGTTTTATCTTTGTTTATTGAAACAAGTCTGACTGATTGATTAAATGTTGCATGCAGATCATGCTGGGGAAGGAATGAAGGGGTGACCACAATATTTAAAAAAGAGAGGATTAGTGGGTTATCTGAAAAGGAAAAATTGAGGAGAGGTTATGGAAACTTGAAAGCATATGCACACTTATTCAGGACTGGGTAAAGGTCTTTTGCAGATACTTTGAAAACTGTAGAAGATTATCAGGCAAGATTTTGAGGTAATCAGAAGGTTCATAATGTTACAATGGAAGACAAACTGCAGGGAAGTTTGACAAGTAAGAGCATAAGGCAACAACGACGGGAGTTGCAAATGTACACAGTACAACTGGGATAGAAGAGATGACGAGATGGAGAGCTCCAACTTACATAAAAAAACTGCTGCAGAAGCACATGCCAGCAAGTTAGACTGGGTTCTGATTAGGCACAACATGAAAAGATGGTCAAGGAGACAGAAAATGTGGCCTGAAGAATTGTTGACTGTGCCTCGGTAGTAATTCATTTCTGGCTAGAAATGAGGGGAAAGGGATAAGTATCAGAAAAGGAGTGAAAATAAATGATGAATACTCAAAACAGAGCTCACTTAATGAAGGAATGTTCTGCAGTGCATCTAACAAGACTAGGATTAATTGGGCCTAGGGTATGGAATGCAATTAAACCAGCCACAGAGTGTGGCTGATGCAAAAGGTGGGAAGTGATATGAATTAGAGAACATCAGAGGACAGACTAGAAAGAAAATCTGAATTCACCATGCACATAGAGACAGACAGGGAGGTAGCATACAATAGAGGAAGGATATATGTGCAGGTCATTAGGGGAGCTAGAAATATCAAAAAATGTATATAATTTAATTTTGTAGAAGAATTTGGGGGCTAAAAGATAATTCTGACAGAGGTTTGACCTGAAAACTGAAAGTGAGTAAGAATAACAACACAGTAGATGTGCTATCAGTGAGGAAATAAAGATGGATAATAACAGGAAGGAAAATGTAAGCAATGAGTAGAAATTCTCTCTCTCAGTTCTCTTCATGCATTATAGCACAGTGGGCAATGAGCACCCTTCAGGCACTTGTTGTTTCTGTAGCGGTTATGGTTTTATGTAGCCAGGTTGCTAGCTCAGCACCCAACCCTCCTCAACTGAAGAGTGTACCACACACCCGCACCTAGGGCCAATTTAGACTGTCCAATCCACCTGCTGCCATCTTTGGAATGTGGGAGGAAACCCACATGAACACAGGGAGGACATGCAGACTCCGCACAGAAGACACCCCATCCAAGAACTGAACAGGAGAACCTCTTGCTGTGAGATGACAACGGTAACCGCTGTACCACTGTCCCACCAAGTAGAAATTATACAGTAAGCAAAATGAGTACCAGATCCAGAGGATACCAAAATTGGAAGGCACTGGAAGAAAAGGACAGGGCTTATTTTATGGGGACATCAAGAGAGATGAGTTTAGAACAGCCAGAAAGAGAATGTACAGATGCAAGTTAGTAGGTAAAGATGGGCTATCCTATTCAGCTCTGCAAGCTGGAGCATAAGTTATAGAGCAAGAATTAGTGAAAACATGTAACAGATGTGGAAAAGTGAAAAAAGACAGCATCAGTAAGGCAAGCAACCTAACAGTCATCTCCAAAGAAAACAAGGTTGCTGGATCTTTTATACTTTGCCCCATCTCAGTCATTAACACAGAAACTAAAGCCCTTGCTAAAAGAAGAAAATACATAATCCCTAAAATTATACAGACATTAGAGGAAAGGTTCAGTAAAGGAAGACCATGTTAGGATAATTAATGGCTAATCCAATCAGGGTTGGTCTATTTGACATAAAAAGGATACCATCTTAATACAGTGGCAGTTCAGTACAGAGTAATGCAGAAAATGGTGTTGAGACCTAATTTTGGAGAAAGTGCAAAAACCTTTATACTGAAACTTCAATCAAGATGAATATATGCATGTAAAGAGGTAAGAAAGGAGTTTCCACTCTTGCCAAGTTTGTCAGTTGAAAAAGGAATTTTTGACAAGACAGGTAAGTATTTTTTGAAATGAGAAACGAAAAGTGGCACTGTTGGGCATCTTTTGCTGTATTAACTGATTACTATATGCTAGATACACAAGCAATAGAGAAGGGGATGCCAGGACTTCTCTGAATGACCAATAAATGTAATGGCTCATGGCTGAGATGTAATCTAGGAAAGATAGGGGTGGAAGAGGTGACAAAAAAGAAAGGAGAAATGGAGAAGCTCTGATCGAGCTGGGACATAAGCAGCAGCAGAATATTTGGGCCTTCTAGTGTGGCATATGCTTGATGTAAACTCCAGAAAAGAAGAATGTAAAATATTTTGATGACATGGAATAACTTTTAAAGAAATGTAGAGAAAGGTAGGTATTTTCATGTGTAAGATTAATATTGTTAATGTGATGATTACCTCCAAGATGGACTATACCCTCTACTGGGCTAGAAGGAATGATGCGTCTGCTATGTGAATATGAATGGCTGAATAAGAGATGAGGAAGCACAGCAGAATATAGGCACCATCTGGAAACTCTCTGTGAGTGGGGGGAGGGGGCAAAAGACAAATGTTTAATCTGGGTTAATGAGTGACAAGCTTCATAACACAAGAATACAACTGCCCACCAGAACTCTTTTACCTGATATTTTGACCCAGAATACAACTTCCCCGAGAAAGGAAGAGAAAAATCACAAACATAGAAAGGGGTAGTCAGCAAAATGAATGGAAATGGGGAAAGATGGAATATTATAATGAACTAAGGAATACAAAGGGGAAGCATGATTTGGGGAGTTGGACGAAGGGAGGAGTCAAGGGCATGCAGGAAACAAAGTGTCCCTCTATACAGAAAGGGCAATGAGTGGAAGAAGAAACAATGTGGTATGACAGTCCTTTGCTTCATTTACATTTATTAGTTGCTTTTTAGGTTCCCTGTGAGTTACGATCATCTCTTAACCTGTACAACTGAGCTATGTTAGATATCATTAGAATCATCCTTTCAGAATGCTCATGTACATAAAAGATGTGGTTCCATTTCTTCTCTTACAAACTTCAATAAGAATTGTACCAAAAATCTTCTTGGATGTGTAGTTTATCACTTGGTAAAAGTGTTGCTGTAGATGATGGTATTTCTTATTGTTTTGCTAAGAACTATTACTCGTTTACTATAAGTCAATGTTCACCTTTTCTAAATTCCTTATCTCTGATTCCTACTCTACTGTACCCTGTGACAAATCCAGACTGGTGGTGAGTTATCTATCAGTCTCACTTAATAAACTCTGAATAGTGTTCAAATTTCTTGGATTCCCTTTCTAATACTAATGTTTTGTGCCTCCATCCTACTTAGCAGTGCCGGATGGTGACTTCAAATGTCCCGAGACTAGCTGTTTAACTTCTTCAGATTTGAACCATTCTGTTCTGACCTTTGTTGACCAACAGTGTCTTCATTAACTACTCCAGAGTTTGTGACTGGACCAGTACATTAACCATAACTCAATTATCATTACTTTGAGGGAGTGGAGTTTAACAATCATTGTAACTGCACAGCTACTACTAACAAAGGCAATGCTAAGCGTGATCATATCAATATAGTACATGGAATGTCCTGATTATGCTTCAAAATTGGGAAAAAGACAGGCTTGTTAAGCACCTTTTCAACATCAGGAATGTGCCTAATACGCTTTTATTAAGCAGCTCTAAGTACCCTTGAGCTCTACTCTTATGCTACAAAATAAGAATGGCTACTTTTAAGGTCCTTAACAAAGGGTGTCCAATCCTACTGTGTAATGTTACTATTAATCCAAATGTTTATCTGGCCAAAAGCAAGGCTATTTTAGGAGTGACTTGTACAGTGTCACCAAATACATATGCAAGTACTCTCAGAGCTTAAATATGTCTCACAAATATCAGTCACAAAGACAGATTTAAATATATTTAATAATAAATAAAAAGGAACAAGACAATACTAAATATGTATTCACAGTGAGTTCAGAGTTCAAAATCACAGGAAATATTTAAAACAACACTGCAGGACAGTCTCAAATAGATACAGAAAATATCTAAACTAATCTTTACTATATTCCTAACTATATCCAAAAAAGTTACTATGCCCTAAAAAACTTACTTACTGCAAGGCAAGTGAAGATATGATGATGAGTGGATGGTCTTGTTAGGTCAAAGACAAAATACAAAATTGCCCAGTCTCTCTCTGAGAGAGTTCTTAAATCAATATCAAATATTACTGATGGGTTACCTTGGATAACATCACTTTTTGTCACCTGACTTCAGTTCCCAGGCTAACCCCCCATTGTCAGAAAGTACAAGCATTTAGCATCTCTCTGTAAAAAAATACATCTCTCTCAGATGTTTGCAGATCCTGAAAGTCATAAACCAATAAAACACTTCTGCATCTCAAACCTAGTAATTATTTCTCTTTCAAGACAATACAAAAAACTTCTACTTCTAGCTCTAGACATGGTCTCTGCTACACTGAAACTGAAAGATAACTTTTAAAGCACAATCGTAAAACAATTTAATTTCAACTTATTTTCTTGATGTTTTGCAAGTTAACCTTTTATGTCCCCAGTTTCTACTGTTAAAACATATACAGTTACACAATTACAATAGTTTATATACATTCTATTCTAAGTCAGCAGGGCATGCTGTGGTTACATTTTAGCTAAGTATATAACATACAATTCTGTATAAATCATATCGATATTCACAAATGACATAGAATTATTTACAAAATTCAAGCCAGCTGGGCTTGCAGTATTTCCCTTGCGTCACATCACCCATAGTGTCATTGAAATTCCTGTAGCTCCATCTTGTTTTAGTTGCTAATGTTTGAATTAAGATTTGGTTTGGTTTTATTTTCCTCTCAGCTTCACATGCATTTTCACTTCAGAGTTTAGTATTTATTAGCATGTCAGTTTCCCTACATTCATTCTCATCAATTTCATCTTGGGGAAAAGTAATACACTTAGAAAACTTTACATTTACTATTTTAACTGAGATCCTGAGCTGTCCCTATATTCTATTTATGCCATTCAAGTTTATTTGTGACCCTTTATATATTTTTTTCTAGCATTTGATGGGATCCCCTTGTACAATGCAAATGCAAGAAAACACTTAAAACAGATAATGATCATACCAGTCACCATTTGTTTTAACAAAGAGTTTCATGCTTTACACAAGCTACGTTACTTTTATTTAATTTTTAAGCTACCACACAATCTTCCAACCACGGGCAGATGCTTATCTAAATCTCTTTTACAAAGTTTAATTTATGCTAGTTCAAAGGTGCAATCCATAGCTCTTAATGAATTAGTGACACATTCAGAAATACTCAGGGGCAAACAGGGACATTTTTAAAATATCAGCACCCTTATCCTGAAGTATTAATAGAATAAAAGAAATGTGAATTAATATAGATTTCTGAAGTAAAAGACATATATAACTCTATTTATTACCATTATTTATTTAAGTGCAATGCACCACCCTTTCTTCAAAAGTCACCAGTTTTGGGAGGGATTAAGAGGAACAGAGATAAAATTTGAGTCAAAATCATGAATGTTTCTGAAAAATGACTGACAACTGAGAGTTATGGTGAAATTGTATATGCCCTCAATAGCACCTCCATTCCTGTAGACTGTTCCATTAGCAAAGCTTGCCAGTGAAACTGCCAGATTTTCCAATGTATTACACTTTGTTATAAAAAAAATGTTTCCGAATATTTCTTAGCTGCATTTCACCTATTCCTCTCAACTTCTTTGCCCCTAAGGATTATGTAGAAAGACACAAATTGTGTGGGTTGGGGTGGGAATAATAAATGACTTTTAAATATTTCTTTAATTCACTTATTATATATATTAATATTAAAAGGAAATATTGAGCGCTTTGTGTTACATTTTATTATACTTTATTACAGACTTAAAAAGTGCTCACTCTTTGTTGCAACTGTGTGTTTGTTTTTATTCCACTTTAAGTTAGCACAATGTGTTATCTTTCCTTTTTAATGTCTTCTATAGCTGACAATATTAAACATTTTAAATGAAATCTGTTTCTTTTTTCTTTTAAATCATTATCAAACTGCTTGCTAACATTTATAATCTGCACAGAGCTAGCTGAAAAAAAAGAAAGAAATGTTTCTTTTCCTTTCAAAATGTAGTAAGCAGTCACTACAATTTAGCCCACACATGGGCACTGCAGTGCTCTTGTTATACTTCCAAAAAATCTTACCCTAGCACTTTGCACCCTGGGAAGTTGCCCCCTTTGCCACTCTCTAGCTATGCTAATGCTCAAAATCAGAATAACTTGGTTATGACATTATTTGAGTTTTATATAAGCTCAGTTGGGGGCCCAGGGCACTTCCAGTTTAAGTATCATCCTGGCACTGCCACCCCTCCTAAACCACCTTATAATTCATGCTACAAAGTTTTAAGACTGGTATGCAAAGACTGACCTGTAGCTTAAATGCACTTACCTTATAACAGAGACATTCACAGTTGCTGCCATTTGGTTGCAACAATGATACATTCCAACTCTGTGTACACGGATTGACTTAGATGAATGGGCACCCTATGCACTGCCTATTGTTTCACACCCCCCCCTTACACAAACAAGGGTCTACTTTACATACACAAAATTTCACATAACCGAAGACCATATAACTGAGCCAAGAACGCCGAAACTTCACATGAATGAATGATCACAAGGCCGAACTGTTTCCCAGAGTAAGTAACCAATGCACCAAAACTCACTGAGAGCACACCACACCATCTACAACCTACTTAGGTGGGGGGCTATGCCCCCTACATCCCCCCTAACTAAATATACCAACTCTGGGATCGCACTACACTGGGGAAAAGGGTAAACCTTGCTGCCCCAGTGCTTACACACCCTGACAAACAGCTCTGCTTCGTGATCGTTTATTCATGTGAAGTTTTGGCATTCTCGGCTCAGTTATATGGTCTGCGGTTATGTGAAATTTTTGGTATGTAAAGCAGACCCACACAGACAGATAGACACACACACACACACACACACACACACACACACACAAAATCATGTGTCCTCCAGTGTTCCTTTATGTGTCCCCCTATCTTGGGCTCCCCACACCATGTACATTACTTTTTTCTTCCTTTTCTCACATTTTGCCTTACTCTTCAGCTCTTTAAGAAGCCACAACTTTGTATATGTTCTGAAGTACACTTTAAAGTTGTTTTCCCTTTTACACAGCTTTTTCATCCACTCAAGGCATGAACAGAAATGATGGTTAAAGAAAGAAACTAAGTGTTGCTGTTCAACTTGCATCCTTTCAACACACCTTTCCTGATCAAGACGGCACAGTAATAACCCCTTAAGAAATAACTCAAGCTGGCAGTCCCAGATGTCAAAGAGCAATAAATGCTCTGGGATGCATTCTAGAGCATTTCCCAACCTTTTAATCCCCTGGTGGCCAGAACAAAAAACATGAGTAAGAAAAGAATTTCAGTCTTATTCTTTCTTCTAATGAAGATGTAAGTTGTGCCCAAATTTCAATATCCATAGCTCACAAAATTGTAGCTGATAATAAACTAACAAGACAATTATTGTGTGGATATGCAAATCCTTTCAGGGAATACTACCTGTACTGCCTATGCATCCCTCTGGTCTCAGACTGGGAAGAAAGCAGAGATTCAAATGGCCAGAGTCATGTCTTTTAAGTGACAGCTGTCATGCATATACATAGCATGCCTCCTCACCACTATGCTCCAAAGCCAGCAACCTGTGTATGTGCCAGATGTGTGATTGTAAGTAAACAGGAAAAACTAATGATTACAGTAATGTATTCCACTTTGTTACTCCTAGACAGTATACTGCTCTATACTAGCTGTAGTAGGCTTCCTTGTACACATCTGAGGTCTTTGAGTAAAATAAAACAAACAATGACCATACTGTCCCCAACCCAAACACAAGCTATAATGACCTCCTGTGTACTCTACTAAGGTTTGACTGTAAGAAAAATTAAAGTAATGATCACGCCATCCCCAGCTCTCTACAAAACCTACAGCAACTTTCTGCACACGCACATCTAAGCAGGGATCATTTTAGAATGGGTGTCTTTGCAGGCAGAGGCAAAATCCATTTATCCAGTCTGAAGGAGTAGAGGCCATCAGACTCCTAAATGTTGTGCAATATATTTTATACCTTAATTTTGAAATATAATTACTTGTTAACTTCATTTTTTTACTGCTAGATAGAAGAGGGGGTGGGGTTAGCATAACAGTTAAGGCTTTTACCTCACAGGTATAAGGAACAGAGTTTAATTCTGATTTCTGGTTATTGGCTAAGCCTGCAATAGTCTGAAGACTGAATGCCTAGTATTTATCTATGAATCTATACAAGTAATATATGCTTCCAGGCATTATTGTTTGTATGTACACACACACAAAATCAGTGATGTTTGACACACACACACACACACACACACACACACACACACACACACACACACACACACACACACACACACACACACACACTCACACACTGCAGATTCACATTCATGGAAAAGGGAGAAATCCATTTCACCTGCTCCATGTTTTTGAGATACTGGGTTTAACCAGAGCACATGGATAGACACAGACAGGAAGAGTATGCAGACTCCTCATGGCCAAGAACTCAGACAGTGCAAAGCACTCTGAGATGGTGGCATTACTGATTGCACCACAGTGGTAATGAGCAGTTGTTGTCACACATCCTCTTCCTGTCAAACCACTGAAGATAGCCTGTGTAAGGTCTAGGTTTGTGATGGTAAGTTTAAGAAAATACAGCCAGCATGTTTCTGCCAAATACAATGCAGCCCCACACACACAAGCATAATGGCAGTGCCGATGATGTTTGTGCTAGAAAGCAAAGTAAATTATAGCCAGCTTGTTACTCATACACTACAATGAATGCATGCATGAACACACACTTTCATGCAGACATGCATGCACGCACACATACATGTACATGCACACACACACGCCATACCTATTCTAGTTTTGCAGTTATTTCAGAAATTACAATGCATGTTCAACACTGGTATTGCCTCACTAGATCATTGATTGTTGTTTAGTGTCATCAAACAGCAGTAACAAGGGTAAGTCACTTTTATTTACCTCATTGAGGAGTAATGCATACTTGTCACTGTCCCTGATTTTACAGGTTGTCACTGATTTTACCTCACAAGTTTGCTCTATCCCTCATAAAAAAGTTTGATTTTCTGGTAAATCATTCAGGATTACAGACAGAGTAACCATTTGAAATGTCAGGGCCCACTAGAATGAGGCTTGAAACATGAAGACTGAATGGTCGAAAAAGCAGACATATACAAATGGTCATTTCCTGGAATCCTCACTTTTCTCTGAGCTATAGTGATCTCAAAGTTTGTGTGTGTGTGTGTGTGTGTGTGTGTGTGTGTGTGTGTGTGTGTGTGTGTGTGTGTGTGTGTGTGTATACACACACACACACACACACACACACACACACACACACACACACACACACACACACACACATATTTGCATATATTCTCGAGTTTTGGGGGGACTTGCTTCCTCCAAAAAAGCAGTTTAAAAGAGAAGAATGATGTTCGAGATTCACTCTTCTCCTGGATGTTCAACTTTTTTTCAGTGTACATTTCAATAGGGAGCCTTACAGATAGACAATAAACCCAGACATTAGAGTTTCATACTTCTTATTGTCCAAAAATGCATGTTGATGTAAAATGTGTTTATATTAGTACTATTTTAAGTGAATTAGACTAATATTAAAATGTGTTCCTGATTTTGAGCATTTATTCTGCTATTATTTTTGGCTTTGCCCAGAATTACTGAGCAAAGTAGTTGAGTGTTTTAGTATCTGGTGTTCTGCCAGTATTTATAAAACTCCCTGAAAGAAAAAAAATATCCAGGATCAGCACCCCAAAGAATCAGTCACTTTGGGCTGCTGATCTTGACCACTTACCTTGTTAACGTTCATTCACTGATCGATTAGCAGCTTTATCAGAAAATGAATACTTTTTTCCCTGACTAGCAACAACTTTTGTGGTGGTCTCACACAGTCAAGGATGGTTAAAGGGGCACCCCTGTAGCCATGGGTTTTGCAGGTGCCTAAAGCTGGCTATGATTATAGTTTTAGTGGACAGAATGTCCATCAGCAGGATTTAATGAAGCCAAAGGCTCGTTGCTTTACAAAACAGTCATAGATTCATACTAAGCTAACTGCCCTTGTGAGCCATTTTAAGCCTAGCCAATTATCCCTTGTGAGGCTCAAACCCTGCACCTTGTGTTTGTAAGGCAAACACCTTAACCATTAGGCCACTACTGCTACTATAACCAGAGGTGTCTTTGAATTTTAAAGGTAATATAAGTAAGAGTTACTATTACCCTTCTGTTTTACAGAGTATACAAGAATGCTGTACTAGCTTTTGTTCGTTTGACAGACGTTAGAAAATATCAAAATAAGATAACTTCCTAAGGTTGGAGGCTGCCAGCAATTGTAGATTTCACTGGTGCCTAAAGCTGGATATGGCTGCCAAACTTTAAAAAGGCACTGGATCAGCAAGCAGCAAGTTTTGAAAAAAGATTTATTGACCAAGATAGCACAAAACAAGAATGTATTTTTCCAGTACGGAAATGAGCACAATATACTGAAGTACACAGAGTTCCACAGCTGTGGTTGGAAATCTGGGAAAAAGACAAATATTTAAGCATGTTTGTGCTGTAATAACAATACCAAACAAATGTTTTGGAGCACATTTCAGCACTGTTATGTTCTTGAATCCCATTGCTGCATAAACAGTAGCCACCACAGAACAGTTGTTAGAAACTGAAACAGCTTTAAAGGATGCAATTCAGTGTGTGTGTGTGTGTGTGTGTGTGTGTGTGTGTGTGTGTGTGTGTGTGTGTGTGTGTGTGTGTGTGTGTGTTTTGCAGCACAAAGCATATTACAGCTTTTTAAAGCTGCTAAAGGATAAAAGATACACCACTTTTGGATAGCCACTGTGTATGAGGCAGCATAGTGCAACACATTTCAAAGCCGTGAAACACCACATTCTTGCAGTTTCTCTCTTGTTAAAATCTCAAAATATACTGGGACATCTAAAGCTCCATGAACTACAAACATTTATGTGACAGCAATAAGTGAGTTACTTCTTTCAAATTTGTAATATACTTAGTGGTTTTACATAGTTTTTCTTTCACTGTAACTGGTAAAACATTGAGTAAGTACAGTGTCATGTACTAGATAAAATTATGAATAGGTTTTTCTGATCATAACAGGTAGTTATATTTTCTCAAAGCAAATGTCCAACTTCACCTTTTGGGCTTCTCTTTGCTCTTCTCTTGAGGCATATTTCTTGATATTCATTTCTGGAGCATATAATAACTTGGTTATTATCAGAGACCTGATCAGAATCTTCCATTTTATCCGTGTCATTCATGAGATTTTTTAATGCCTATACTTCAGCTGTAAAGTTTTTCACTCAGTATTTTCCTTCCAACTTTATTAAAACTGCTTCTGCTTTCTTTACATGATGATTACACTCACAATGACTCTACTCTGTTAAATCTGTACTTATTCTAATGTGCTTTTTTTGAAAGATTAAAACCATATCATCATCAACAACATCCTCCTTTTTCTGCATGAGGTCTGAGTGTTGCACTGAATGTCACCATCTCTATCCTGATTCAGTGCATGTCTCCTAACTTCTTCAAAAGTCATGCCTGACTTACAGGTCTTCTGTCGTACAATCCATCCATTTCTTGGCTGGATATCTTCATTTCCTCTTGCCTTCTACCTGTCCTTCATAAATCATTTTCACCAAATCATCTTCAGCTTTTCTGCATATGTCCAAACCAGTTGTAAGCTGCTGTCTTCAACTTTCTCGGCAATTGAAGCTACTTTACCTTCTGCTCTGATGTTGCAATTTCTTCATCTGTCCAGTGATCAAACCACACCAACTGTGGGTAAATCCTGATATCTCCAAACACAGTCATGGATTATTGCTTTCTAAACTAATATGTACTTGTGTCTGGGAACTCCAATCTAAGTATTTTAGTCTCTTGTCATGATTACATAAGTTAAGCTATGAATAATACAAAACGCTCTCCTACTTCTTTATATATCTTAATTTAGCAAAGCTGATGTCCCTGCTACAATCTGAAATTCTTAACAGCTTAGTTTACCATAAAGTTAATAGTCAAAAGATAAAATGGGTCAAAAAGTGGATCTCAAATAGAAAGCAAAGAATGAGGATTCCTAGAATGTTATCATCATGATTTAAATTACCATCTACTAACTAGGCTTGTTTCAGCAATTGCACTGATGAAAGTATTAAAATATATCTAATAAGTTGTCGTCTGTCATTCTAATCTTGTCAAGCACTACATGGCATTAAATAACATTCTGTTGCAGTTCTGTAGTAGAAAGCTGTTCACAAATTCAAGCAAATGTTCAGTTGTGCAATGCAAAAAACTAAATTCTCTTTTTCCCAAAAAGTTCATGGAATTATTAGAAAAAAGTCATAGAAAAAGATCTGGGTACTGTTCTAAGTAAAACGTTTTTAATTCAATAGTGCATATGCACCAGTTCTAGAGATATTAAGAACCACGATCTGTACTTCAGACTTTCCAGGTCAGAGACATAGTTATTTAAGCTTAATATTCAAGATCTCATTAAACTTTTTAAAATTTAAAATTTTTTTTTCACTTATATTCTGCAAAAAATATGAAGGTTCTAATAATAATTATTCAGAGACACATTAATAGAAAAATACAATACTAATTTCCAAATGCAATGGCAGTAGCCATAAATGTGTTCAAATACTTAATATTACACAGTCGAGTGAAAAATTGAGAAGAGCTTTAAGTGCTGATTTACAACTTCCTGTTACATAAGACAAAGCTCACTGGCAATGGATATACTACTAGTGGTAGTGTTAGCAGTTCCAAGGATTACCGGAGGCAGCAGTTATTGCAGACTGCTTTGCGACAAAGTTACTTAGTGCAGAATGGGACATTGCTGGAACTGGGCTCACTCATGTTGCTGAACACCATGGCAGCTGTCTGGCTTAATTAGAGATAGATTTCTGACCACACATGTTCTTCACATTTTACCTAGCATTCAAACATTGGAACACTTTACAAGAGCTTTCGATGGCTGAATGAATGAATAAAGTACTGGTTTAATGTTAAAGATGCTTCATTATTAAGTGGTTATTTTTGATAGCCTGGAACAGTGAAACATTTTGTAATATATTTTATGGACTTTTGGAAACTATATATTAGAAAGATCTTTACACGACGCCAATAAAATATGATTCTATTAAATCTATTTTTCTTCACATTTATGTGAATGTTAATTCTTCTATTACCGCTGTCTATACCTCTTTAATATAAAACTTCTTCAAGTTATGTAAAACTTTTTCTCACAATGTTAGATAAATAAAGATGAAGTTGGTCTTGCTTTTTTTTTTCTTCTTAATTTACTTACTTTGCATTTACTGCATTTATTTCACTTCTTTAACATGATCAAATGTAATCAGTGTATCTCAGTTCCTTTTATTTATTTTTCTTTACTTAATTTTTGGAATCTCTTCTGTATTTAAAATATTTTAATTGTTGAAATTCCATGACATTTTAAAAACACAAACATATATTTGGAAACTACATAAAAGTTCTCCATAAAGTAAATGATTTTGTTTTTCTCATTCTAGCGCATTACTGTTTTCCTGTGTAATATTGCCAGCATACTTTAGGCATTGTAACCCATATTTACATTTAGTAGTCAATTTAACTTCTTGTGAAATAAACTCAACAAAAGAAACAAAAATGCTTTCGACTTGTGTGTTGTGCAGTCACTCATTCTTTCATGCACTCATAATACCCTCTTTAATTTTTCTTAATCACAATGGAGCTTGAGTATATCTCAGCAACCAACAGACATAAGGGATACCAATCCACTGATTAATGCACACACACAAACACAAAGACATACAGGCCAATTAGCAGTCTGGACAACTGCCATTTCACAAAGTTACATCTCTGTGATGTAGGAGGCAACAAGACTGTCCAGAAAACCCATGGAAACATAGGGACGACATGTACATTCCACAAAGAAGGTACAACAACCAAACCAAGAGACTATTAGGCAGCAACACAATATGTTGCAGCACCATGCTGACCAAAATGTCTTTGTATTTTAATGCAGGCTGAGACAATGGGAAACCTAGCAATGTAGAATGAATAGTTCATGCTCTCTTAAGAAACAGCATACACTGTGTACATCTACGTAAACAACAGAACGACCTTGTGTAACTGTATTCCACTCACTGATTACAGTGTGATGACAGGTCATGATATAGCAAACGTGGAACTACAGCAGAAAAAACGTAATGCACATCTCCTACACTTGTATAGGTGACAGGATGGCATAATGGTTAAGGTGATGATGCAAGATTTGATTCTCACATGGGGTAACTGGCTAGGCATAAAATGGTCCATAAGGGCAGTTAGCCTAATACTAATCTTGGAATCTATGTATCTTGGTATAAAAAATGTGTCTCAGTTTAAGTGACCAACACATCTCCTATTACCTATGCTTTGTCCTTGCAAGACACAATTACCCTTGGTAGCCTAGTGTTTCTAGTACGTATTGCACAAGTCCCCATACTGCATAATCACTGCATGGGTCTCATTAGTGACATACTACTCCATCTGTAACATTCGTAAAAGTTATATCATACAATTAGTGACTACAAATTAACTTGATAGCCAAAGACCCCATCCAGCCACAGCACAAATCCCAAGTTGTCGTAAAGATGTACTTTGGAGCCAGTGTTACTACAATTATCACAAGCCCTCATCTCAGCATGACCCCCCCACACACACTCATTCAGAAACATCAACTACTGTCAGCTGCCTCAACATATTTCCTCCTCACCATGACCAACAACAAATAAAATATAAAACAATGCACATGTAGGGGATGGTCAGTCAGATGCTGGATAACCAGAAAGATAATGGAGATTCTACCTGAAATGTATAGGACTGGTTACTGAACCAAATTACCACTGATTCCCGCCACACAACATATGTGCAGGAGTTATGGCTTTGGATGACAGAGATGGGATATTTGTCTACAAGTGAGGCATTTTTCAAAGGATTCTGGATGTGAGAATAGGCATACTTACTTCCTGAACTAGAACAATGGAGCTTTGTTTAACACGCACGATGAACAGAATTGTAAGAGGGAGTGGTTTAAGAAAATAAGAATGAGACATACATTGAGACTGGAATGAGAGATGGTGTGCAGCACTGGATGTTCTATCCTTACTTTATTATCTTGTCATACTTTACTGTTTACGCATGTGGGCTTATATTTATGCAACACATCTTATGCAATGATTCAGGTATATGATATCATTAACAAGTGCGCCAAACATGCATTCTGCAATATGTCTGCCTAGAAATCAAATTTGCATGGGTGAGTTAAGTATTAGTACCTGTCAAATGGCACATCTGTAAATACAGTAAACATTTCTCCTTTATTAATAATATTCACTGCGCAGTGCTCACCCAAAAAATTCTTCATTACTATGTTGTGTGCTGACAGAGGACACAGAGAAGGAAGTATAAATCATGCAGCACATCTTCCAAAGATAAACATTGAGTTTTCTAGCAAAGTGGTGGTAGTGTTGGGGTTGTGACAGTACTCATGACCATCAACCAGATGGCTGCTGAGGAAATTAGGAATGACTTAAGGTCCTTATCTGCCTTTTATCTGCACAAATCTATGAGTTTATGGAATGCTTCCACAGCAAAGATGAACAACAGAAATACAGCACTAATTATAAATTATACTGAGGACTATAACGGTATAGGGTCATACCTTGTGCAATTTACATCTTTTTTCAAATTTCCCATATTTTAAAAATTCTCTGCTTCTTCCTTCAATATGAATCTCAGAGGTGCTTCTTCTTCTTCTCTGGCGCTTTTTGATGGGCTTTTTTATATCAGCGGCATGTTTCTTTCCATTACTTTTAATGCAGTCATTGCCCTTTATGTGTGTACGGGTGTCCATAGCAGCAAAACTAGAGGTTGCTTTATTAGTTGTGGGAGATTCAGTAGCAGCTGCATCATCATCATCATCTGTACTAACTGCTGAATTATGTACTCTAATCACAGGAAATGTGATTATATGTGCATCGTTAGCACCATCAGAAGAGGAGACAGTACAGGCTGCGTCAGTCATGGTAGCTGTTATAGTGTCAGTAATCACTGTAGATGTACGTGATGCATTCGGTACAATAATTACTGTATCAGCCACAGCAGTAAGGACATCATTGTCCTTGGCATTGATTGCACTACTAGCAATACTGCTAGCAGTTTCAGTATTACTGTAGAAAGTAGTTGTTGTGGACACGTTTGTGCCAGAGTTACTGGGGTCAGCACTGGACATTGCTTGAACTGGACTTATGCTACTGGATACCACAACTGTGCTGCCTGGGCTAATTAAGGCACTCTCCTTGCTACTGACTGTATGTGACATAGCAGATACTGAAGTGCACGTAGTGACTATTCCGGAATCAGTAGGATCGAAGACCTCACTAGATGCAGAACACACACTGGTAGACTTGGAAGTGGTATGTACATCAGTGTTAATGGTGCTACTGAGAGAAGCAGTGATCTGTACAGGTTCACTAGTTATATCAGCCTTCGTGCAGTCAGCACTGGTGGAAAGCTGGTCCCCATGATGTGTGCTAGTTAGGTGCTCATCAGAACTGCTCTCACTTGTAATTGTACTAAATCTGGTAGAACTAGTGCTGGCTCCTCTCATTTTGCCACTGATGGTTGCGTGACCTGCACTCATTTTACCAGCCTGTGCTTTCAAGGCTGTGCTGCTGCTGCTCTTTCCAGCTTTGGCCCTGGCTGGGCTGACATTTTCTTTGACCTTGTGCTTAGCTTTCTTTGAAGTAACTATAACCTTGGCTTTGCTGAACATGGCTGTTGTGGCACCAGCTCTCCATATCATGGCCTTCACAGCTGCCGTCAATGCACTTGCTCTCTTGGATAGACTTCTTCTGGTAGTTTTGGTTATACTGGCTTTGCCTCCTGCAGGCTTTGTGGATGCAGTTCCTGCACTAGCCTTTCTTGGTTTGCCACTGACTGTAGTTTTACTTTCAGTTTTGCTTGAAGTAATCATGGTATCTGTATTGACTGCATTGGTGATATGGGATTTGTTGTGAATTGCAGCATTTAATAATGAGGTAATACTTTCAGTTGTCTTAGATGTACTGACATGGCTGGGAGAAGATGCCGCAGCGATGACTGCATCAGTGATTGCAGTAGTGATGTTAGCTGTAGTAAGACTCACATCATTTACAGTATTATCTGTGTCTATCACAGCAGAATGAGTGCTAACAGAAGAAGCATGGATTATATTCTCTTGTTTTCCAGCAGTGTCTGTTGTACAGGCTTTGGTGGCTTTGTTTACAACAGTAGTTCTTAGTGCCTCACTTACAAAAGGAGTTAAACTAGTTTCATCTTTTGCAGGCCTTGCAGCACTAGCCACATCGCTGGAGCCACTGGACATGCCTGCTGGTGCAGTGACATTACTATCTTCACTGTCTCTATTTTGTGTGGTAGAACAAATGTTCGGTAAGTTCATAGCAGTGTTGTTAGTCGTAGAAGCAATGCATGTATTGTCACTTAGATTACTAGACCCATCAGTCTCACTAACTCTACTGTCAGACAGAGTTAAGCTTGTATTCTTAGCTGAGTCAACAATCACATTGGCTGTAACAGTACAGCTGCTCTTTGTAGTGTTGTTAGTTAAAATGCAATCTGCCTGCCCTGTTCCTATGCTAGCTATATTACTTAATGAACCTTCAGAGCTGGTAAGAGAATTATCTTTCTTCTCAGACATGTCCTCATTTAATATAACACAGTTGGTGCTAGAGATAATGGTGCTTGTAGGGGCATTATCAATTCCACTGACTTTGTCAAGGTTGACAGACACAGCAGCAGCTGTGTCTTGCAAGCTGCTTGTAACACTGCTACTGCTTCCCATGATCTGTGCCAAAACATTTGTTTCAGGTGAAATAGGGGAGATTCTCTCAGAATAACTACTGGCTATGTCTGCAGGACTGTAGTCTTCATTAAGTTTTGTGCTAATGCTGCTGCCACTGTCTGTAGCTGAATTTGGTAATTCACCACCCAAAGCAAGAGTATTACTCACGCATGCCAAATCACATGCTGGACAAATGTCTGCATTAGCGTAAGGTGTCTCACTGGTTGTAGCAACACTTATGTCTGCACTGCTGGGAACATCACTGGTAATGTTAATGCTGTCTACATTTCTTTTTAGACTGGTGATTATGTCATCAGCTGAGTTACTAACTACAGTACTTCTGGCAAGGCCACCAGCCAGCTCACAGACCTCAGGTAAGACTGCGATGATGGATGCACTGACTGAGGGCATAATTGCACCACTTCCAGCCTCTGATCTGGCACCGGTCATTTCATCATTTTTAATCTCACTGTACACAGTTGTGCTGTCTGCATTTATGTTCACATCCATGATAATGCTGCTTAAGGCAGACGTGTCTTCACTGAAGAAGGCATTTGGTTCTGTTGCAGAGGAAGGAGTTATGTTGCTGGTAGGGATTGCTGCCACTGTAAGAGCAGCATTACGGTTTGCTATCTTTCCAGTTTTGGGTGCAGACATTAAAGGCTTGTCTGTGTTTGAAGCTGCTTTCCTGGCAGTATTGATGTTTTTTTGGTTATCACCAGTATCACTGGTGGTGCTGAGAGTAGAACTGTACCTGAGCCTGGGGTCTTTAATATTGCTGCCCCTGGAAGTACTGGGACTTGTTCTTTTGCTGCTTTTGCTTGCTTTGGCTGTGGTGATGGCCACCTGACTTCTGCTGGACTTTTTTGTGCTTGCGGTTGACCTTTTGCAGCGTCTCTTATTCTCATCCTGCATTAATTAACAATTGCATTGGGTACATGAACGCCAGAGAGGACATCATTTTAGCAACAGTACAAAACACTGTAATGATACAAGTGGCAGTGATACTAATGGGACACTCTCAGCATACCCACAATATGATTATGTTTTTATTTAATAGCATAGCTTGCATTTGCTATATATTTATTTTTGAGTGAATCTACACTTGAAGTGAAAAATACACTTCCAGTGTAATATAACACTCCAAAAAGTATTTGTTTTAATGTCTAATCAGCTCTAACTGTATCTAGCTGGAATGAAAAATATCACAGGGCAGTTAAATTACGAAAGAAGCAGTGATAACATGAGATGTAATTTCATCACAAGTGAATGCCTTGTTGGATTTATTTTCTAGGTTTTTACTCTAAAGTGTTCAGTGAGCTTAGCAGAAAAAAATGCCAATCAACCGCAACTAACTTATTTTGTTAATGATGCAAAGAAGAATATATAACTAACTATATCAGAAAAGTTTTGATAGAAAAACATTAAGGTTAGATGTGAACTAGAAATAAAAATTGCATGAAGAGCTGACAGTGCCCCAAAACCCCCAAAATTGTATAAAGAGCTGACAGTGCCCCATTAATATTAAGCGTATAATTAATACCATAACATTTTAAAAAGAGCTGCACAGTCAGTATGTTATTAAAATATCACACTGATAGATGTTAAACATTTCTAGAGTAAATTAGCAGCAGTAGTAGTGTCTGGTCTTGTCTTGAGGACACCACAGACATCCAGCGAACAGGAATACCCAACAGCTGAACCAACTGAAATGAAAGGTCCAACAAGTAAAAACATAATACATGAAGTAGAAAGGATATTAGATAAAATAAGCAGAGATGAATGTTGTAAACAAGATAAAATATTCTTGCTAACCAAATAATTGAATGTCCACTGGTGCTTTATTTACAGTGCACTAAAACCAAACCAAACAAAAAAATGTAATTCACAAATGCATGCAGTTGCACAACTTTTACATAATTCCAGAGCTTTTCTGAAAATTACTCATAATAACTTGTATTTGCAAATACAGAATGACAATTTCATTTATTAATAAGTGACTAAATATTATTACATATTTTCTTCCAAGTATCCTAATATAACTTAGTGAAAACATTTTTTATTTCATTACACATGCAGCTGTCATTATAAATGTGGCCCTCACTACATAATGAATATAAATGTCAAAATCACTTAAATTCTGGTAAAAAGGTAAGATACTGCAAAATGTTACAATCCAAATGCAGTGCAAAAAGAAGTTATGCACTCACCATAACATTCCATCTGAGTAGTTGTACTTCATTTGTCTTCAACCTGTGGGTTATGCATCAGTATCCGGATCCGACATGACCTCATATCTAGAATCTAATCAGAGCTCCAAGTTCCTCCCCTTACCCATAATGCCCCCTGTCTCCTTCCTCCCTTCAGATAGAGTTTGCTGCTCAACAAATAACATACACCCGACCCAACACAACCTTATCTCTACTGGCAGCCCAAAAAATCCTGAGCCAAAGCTTAGCAATGGACAGCTCCTAGGATGTTCATCTTTCATATCCATGGTCAGGACAATAGTGAGAAAGTCAGGGGAAGGAGGAGGGATGGTTGAAGACAAATGAAGTACTTGACATCATTTGGTCTTCAACCTATGGGACAGAGTCCCCAGCTAGTAACACCCGGGTGGCCCTCATGGAAGGATATTCCAGAACTCTGTGGAGCCAAAGGATGCCCTGTTCCTGGATGCAATGTCCAATTTGTAATGTGAAATGAAGTTATGACATGAAGATCATTTAGCAGCAGAACAAATATCATCCAGCGACACCCTGGACCAAAAGGCCGCTGAAGTAGCCATAGATCTGGTGGAATGCGCTTTTACCTGACCCGGAGGGGAAATACCCTTGACAGCATATGCTCAAATAATGCACTGGGGAATCCAACAAGGAATTGTCACCTTAGAAATTGGTTCCTCAAAAAGGGTTTTGAGTAAGAAACAAACAACTGATTAGATTTATGAAAAGCTTTCGTCCTGTTCAAGTAGAATCGCAATTGCCTGTGCACATCCAGCAGATGTAATTATATTCACCTCTATTCTGAAAATTAGGAAAAAAGACAGGAAGATTGATAATCTGATTAATATTGGCTTCTGACACTACTTTAGGAAAAAGGATGGTTTAGTATGCAGAGAAACCCCGTCCTTATGAAAAATCATGTAAGGAACTTTGATGGATAGTGCTTGAAGTTCCGACACTCTCCTGGCGGAAGTAATGGCGATCAAAAAGACAGTCTTCCAAGACAGATACTGCAAATCTACCGAAGCTACAGGTTTGAAAGGAGGGAAGACTAAAGCCTGAAGCACGAAAGTAAAGTCCCACAGGGGCATAGGATCCTTCACCAGGGGTCTTAGAAGAAAAGCACCTTTAAGGAAGGTCTTGCAAAGTTTAGAAGAGGCTAATGAAGTCATGTTTTCTCCCACGTGAAAATTAGAAATTGCAGCCAGTTGACTTTAACAGTGGAGGAACTGGCACCTTGCTGAAAAATCCCAGCCAAAAACTCTAATACTGAGGACACAGGAGCAGTAAATGGGTCAAATGCCCACTGCGAAGCCCATATGTAAAACGGTTTCCACTTACTACGGTAAATCCATCTGGTGGAAGATTTATGAGCCGCCACCAAAATGGTTTTAACAGGAGATGATAAACCGGGAGTCCTAATAATCAGGGGAACTGGAGCAGCCAAGCAGTGAGTTTCAGACTGTCCAAGTCTGGGTGAGGAATCCCTTGGGGATGAGAAATAAGATCCAGAACTGGATCCAAGGTCCATGGTGGAACTATTAGGTGACACCAAAATGAGAGAAACCAGACTTGGCGAGGCCAGAATGGGGCAATGAGGATCACAGTGTTCCCCAGCTTGCAAGCTTTCTGAAGAAACTTTTAGATGGGGGGGAGGGGGGAATAGGCATAAAGAAGACTGGGAGGCCAAGTATGAATCAGTGTGTCTCTGGGGGCTTCCCCCTTAGAGGAGTTCAGAGCTAAGAAATTGCTGTATTTTGCATTGGTAGGAGATGCGAACAGATCGCAGCAAGGATGACCCCACTTTCAAAAAATCTGTTCTGCCACTGAAGGATTCAGAGACCACTCATAAGGCACCAGGATTGATCTGCTGAGTCTGTCCACTAGAATGTTGGACTGTCCCAGAATGTGCGTTGCCACCATAAAATGGCTGGTGGAGATCACCCATTCCCACACTCTCATGGCTTTGCAACAAAGAGGGTAAGATCTGGTTCCTCCTTGTTTGTTAATATAACAGACTACCAACATGCTGTCTGTCTGAACTGCAATCATCCCTAGAGGAGGATGGGCATGAAGGGCCTGCAAAGCAAGAAGAACCACCCTCATCTCCAGGACGTTGATATGCAAACTGGTCTCGGATGGGGACGACGTGCCTTGGACTGTCCTTCCTGAGCAATGCCCCCCCATCCTAGCTGGGAGGGGTCCATGGTCACTGTGGTTTTGGGAAAAGAAGGAAGAAAGGGGACAGCCCTGACAAGTCCAGGGAATTAATCCACCACTGAAGAGAGTCCCTGCATACTCAAGAAATACTTACTGGATGAGACAATAGTAGAGACAATAGAGACCACTGGACTGCTACAGTCCACTGAAGAATCTGCATGTGAAGTCGTATGATGGGTAATAGGTTGATCGTGGCTGTCATAGACCCAAACGCCCTCAGAACTGTCTCTGCTGTTGGAACCTGGACTTGAAGGACATACAAGATGTGTACCTTTAGACTGTGTATCCTGTCTGGGGTGAGGAAAGCTTTCAGTTGGATAGTGTCCAACCAAGCCCCAATGAAGTCTAGGATCTGAACAGGAGCCAGTGAGGACTTGTTGAGATTGATGGTGATGCACAGTATTTTTGCTAGTAACAGGAAATAATCCCTGGCTCAGCACAGCAGATGTTTGGTGGGGAGAGCGAAGAGCCAATCGTCCAAGTAAGGGAAGACCTGAATACCCTGAAGCCTCAGGTGAGCCGGTACTAATTCCATCACCTTGTTGAACACCCTGGGAGCTGTGATGAGGCCAAAGGGAAGGGCTCTGAACTGATTATGATTGGCTCCCAGCTGGAAGCGGAGAAACCTACAAGAGCACCTGTCCATCTTGATGTGATAGTACGTGTCCTGGAGGTCGATCGAGCACATCCAATCTTTTTCCTGCAGGTAGGGCAGGATGGATTGAAGAGTGACCATCCGAAATTTTGCCTCGGCTACTGACAGGTTCAAGGTGGATAGATCCAGAAAGGGTCTTAAGACCCCATTTTCTTTGGCACTAAAAAGAACCTTGAATAAATGCCTGATCAAGATTGGTCTAGCGGATGGTTTGGGTGACTTGCTTTCTTAGAAGCTTGTCTGTCTCTCACACTGCTTCCTCCCTTTGTGCAGGTGGAATGCCTGGGAGGTGATTTGGTGAGAGAGGTAGTTTGATGAATGGGATGGAATAACCTCTGGATATAATTTACAGCACCCAGTGATCTGTTGTTATGGACTCCCACACTGCTGAGTGTAGTTATAGGTGACCTGTGACTGCCTCCAGAGATAAGGAGTCGGGCAGCCCTTCGGGGCTGCTGCATGGGTCTGTCTTTGAATGGTTCTCATGATCCAAAGTTTCTTGGACCCCCCCCCCCCAATGCCTCTAGGATGGCATCTATCATAACTCCCTCTGCCTCTGGGGTAGATGAGTCCTGAGTGTCCTGGGAAAATGCCTGAGACTTCCTGAACCACATCTTTGTCTCTCTCTGATTCTTAGAGAAGGATCGTTGAGGGTTGGAGAAGTGGATACTGATGGCAGACAGTGTTTTCACATCCTTCTCACTGTGGACCAAGGTCTCTCAAACTGACTTCCCAAACAGGGAAGAACCATCGTATGGGGCATTTGCAAATGATGCCTTAAAGGTTTCCGAGAATTGGCAAAGCCGGAGCCAGGCATGGAGCCTCATACCAATGCCAGAATTGGCCACCCTGGCGGCTCCCTCTGTGGCATGGGAGAGAAGAAGCATGGACGTATTAGCTACTGCCTTGAGAGTGGCCATTCAAGTGGAGAACATCTTCTTGCCCTCTGCCAACATGGACTCTGGGGTTGATTCAGTGATATCCTTGACCAAGTCTCGCTGCAGCCAGATAACGTGTGCCATATAGTTCAGCACTCTTATGGAAAATGTCGGTGAAGCATACACCTGCTTCCCCTAGATGGTCCATAGTCCTTAACTCCCGGTCAGGAGGATGGACTGTAGAGTTCTCCTGCATGAGCTCTTTCTTCATGGGGGCTGCCACCACCATAGCTTCCACGGGGACCCCTTATTCCAACAAGTCCTATCTGGAGGGGGACTAAGGACCTTATCAGAGTACTTAGGGATGGGTTCCATGGTGTCCAGTTCCTTCCCTGCCCGAGATGCTATAAGGTGCATGAGCGGATCCACGGGAGGGGACACCCAGGAAGTAGATGGGCCCATGCCGAATGCCTCGAGGAACACTGACTTGACCAAGGTCGGTTTTTGACCAGACCCCCCCCCCTCTGGTGAAGGAGTTCCGTGATGTCTCCAAAGTAGACATCCTCAGGGGGTGATCGGGGGGAACCTTCTCCTTCCTCCAAGTCAGTGTCTTCAGTAAGGGACTCCAGAGGCAAGTGAAGGTGCCTCCTTTTACATGTCCCTTTGCGAGGAACCTCCTCAGTAGGACTCTCTGGGGAGGATTTGCAAACCTCTTGCTGCTCCCTCAGGGGAGCTTCCTGAGGCAAACCAGGCACAGACTGTCCCTGAGATGGCAGGATTGTTGGGGCCATACCCAAAACATAGGAAGTCAGGGTGGAGTTCGAGGATGAGATGGTCAATGGCCTTGACAAACTCGAGAGAACCATCTCCACCATGTAAAAGGCTGAAGGGGAGAACATCCTGTGAAGTGCCAGTAGGAGCCGTCCCCCTCTGACTTGACAGGGGAGTCAGCGTCGAGACAGGAGCCGAGATGCCGAGGGGAAGTCTGCGCTCCAATGCACTCAGAGCTGACAGCAACCCCTCAGATCCGACATGGAGGCTACAGTTCCGAGAGCTTGGATCTGATCCAGTCAGATTTGACACACTCAAGGTGATGGCCAGCATCGAGGTACAAGGTACCGTTAGCACCGACACCCCAACCCCGAGGGTCCTCGGATCCAAAGGCTCCAAAACTGAAGGACAGATCAGAGAAGGAGTTATTGAAGTAAAGAAGGACTGTGAGCTGGAGCTCCAGAGGGAGAAGGAGCAGTCAAGACTCCCATTTGGATTTGGGTATGGATGAACTTCCACATCATCCTATCCACCTCCATTTTGCTCAGTGTCTGGTTTGAATGGGAGGAGGAGGGCCACCAACACCGGCCGGGATTGCTGATGAGGGGAGGCCCAAACAGGAGACTGGATACGGGACTCCTCTGGTTCAGGGGAAAACCAGGAAGAGTGGAGCTGGGGAGAATCTAGCCTGGTTGGAGGCTTGGATTTTGGTGGAGGCCCTGCCAGAGCCAAGCAGTCAGGCGTCCACTTCTTTGGCTATTTTGTGCTGCTTCTCCTTCCCTGGACCTCTTGACAGGAGTTTGAGTCCCAGAGACCTGGGAAGGAGAAGAAGCTGAAGTCATGGTAGAAGCCAGGGGTGCAGGGGCTGCCGTCCCTGAGGAGGGACATAATCCCTTTAGGACAAGCTTATCCCTCCTGTCCTTAAGGGCCCGTGGGTTAAACCTCACATAGATAGAAAAGGTGGTTAGCAGGTGAGCAGCACCCAGGCATACCACGCACAGAGTGTGGTCAATGGCTGGGGAGAGCTTATGGCCACATTCCATACACTTCCTAAACCCTGGTTTTGGGGTATCGGACATGCTCCCAAACCAGCTATCAATACACACAGAAAACAAGAGGATGAGAAGGAAAAAAATTTTTTTTTTCTTTTTTTTTTAACCAACGACCAAAAGTGGGTAGGGAAGGTAGGATAGCTAAGGAATAGAAATCTCTAAGCTAGATAGAGAAAGAGACCCAAAAAAGCAACTCACTTACCCAAAAGATGCTCAGAGCTCAGACCACAATGCTAGCTGTTTCAGCGGCAAACAAGATCTGAAGGGAGGAAAGACACAGGGGGCATTATGGGTAAGGAAAGGAGCTTGGAGCTCGGATCAGATGCTGGATATGCGACCGTGCCAGATCCATAACCCACAGGTTGAAGACCAAATGAAGTCAACTACTTCAGATCAAATGGTTGCACAAAGGAAGAAAACTGTAATCCTCAAATGTATTTAAAACTTTAATAAATTAAGCAAAAAACAAAAATACTTTGGGCAGAGAACTTTCAAGATTATCATACACTTTACCATCACAGAAATTTAAATCTATAAATCTTCTTGTCATTTTTATGAGACTTTATTTTAACAAAGAAAACTGCATCGTGTTCTGGCCCACTTTCTAGCATGGTTTTGCCCAAAGTGTTATTTTTTTTTTGGTGAATAAAGTTAGGTCAGCTGTACATATACTGTTTTATGCACTTCACATGCCAGAATTTGGTGGCTCAGTAGTAGCTAATAACTCTCTGATAAGCCAGTTAACGCCAGTCAATGTACTTTCGTGAGCAGTATGTGGCCTAGGCATGCAAACACATGCAGACATGTACACAACAACAACATTCTGATATAGTGCACATACAATGCAGATATGCAGAATTAATTACAGAGAGGCCTATTTACGGGCTTAAAACAGCAAAGACATATATAACATTTTACAGTAGTTTAAACAGCTCCTCAACTTGGTCTGCCATGGACAGAATAATAACAAAATAAAAACTAAAATGTGAGCAGGGACATCCATCAGTGATTGTTTACTGTACCAACTTTTTCAGGTTGCATTCACACAATTTAGACAAGGTCTACTAATACATGAGGACTAGACAGCAGTATCAGAAGTTTAGGGGTTAGTAGCAAATTACTGCTTTTGTAAGCTATGTGATTCCCTCCAGTTGAAAGCCACTAGTTAAGGAGTTCCTGATAAGGGTAGCAAGAGGGGAAAAGTCAATAGTAGAATGAATCCAGTGTATGGACAAAATATGATGTACCTTCCCTACATTTGGAAAAGTTAGTCAGTCATAATACTACTGCTTCAGGGTTTAATAACGAATGCATATACTAAACTTGAATCAAATCATTTGTAAGTAATGTTTAACCTAAGGTTTTTTGGTTGTGCAATGTCCCTGTTTGATTTCTGTCAGAAAATTGAATAAGCTAAAACAGCAGACGTTGGAGGTAATAAAGACTTTATGATCAGGATTTTACACCTATTATAAAGAACACATGGCAAATCTGAATTTCATAAAAAATGTCTTATGCTAAGTATACGTGAGTAATGCTGACAGCAAAAGAAATGCCCCAAAAGAATGGTCCAGTAATGTAAATCAAGCAAGGTCACAGTAAGTACCACTCACATATTTTCCAATTTGTAGAGATTGAAGCAACAGTTCACTGAAAGTCACAATGCAGTGTAGATTTTTAAAACAGAAAAAGCTCATTACACATATGCATGCTCTTCTGTCTGCATCAGTTAAGATGGAGTAGGAGTAAGTGTGAAAGGGCTGGAGTAGGAATTTGGTGCACACACATACTGATTTACAAGTTACCATGGAGAGGGGTATTGAGCAGCAGGCCTAAACACATTAAGGATGATGACTACCTCTTAAAATAAGAAATTTCATGGTCCTCTTCATTCTGGCAACAGGAATATTAAACACACCATCCAAGGACAACTGAGTCATTCTGCAAGCCCCATCATCCACACCCCTGGACATTGCCCTCTGTGCTATATCAAACTGTAGAATGTTTGCTTCTCTAACAGCTAGTAGGAAAAATGCAGGATAAACCATGGCTTCTTCAGAGTAGCTGGACTACAGGTAGTGTTGAATGTCAATAAGTGCATTCACATGTATATCAGAGTGATGCAGGTAAACATGCAATGTTTTATATTAGCTTTAGTGTCTGTCTTTCTGCTAACAGTGTTGAGTCCTCATTAAGATCAGGTAAAACACAAGAATCTATCTGGAAACTGTTAAGAGTATCAAACACATGTTAAACAAGCATATACTGTAGAAAAAAAGGCATAAACAAGTTAGATCTCTCTCCACGTCACTTTATAAACATACAGCATAGGGAGCACTCAATACTCTAGTACAGCGTGCACTCATTTGAACATTGCGGCAAAGTACAGGACAGCATAGCAAGCCACATAATATGAACTGTACTCTGGGAAACATATGGATGACTTATCAAAGGATTAGCACAGAACAAGTGTAATGGCATGCTCTGAAAGCAGCACAAGGGCCAAAAAGTTACAATGAGACTAAAGGGATGTGTATGTGCATGCATATGTGCACTAAAATATGGAAATAACCCATGGTATACAAATGATTCCAAACAACTCTTATTGTTCTGGTTGCTGTTGCCATAAAATCTTCTGCAAAGATTGGTGAAAAAGCCATACAAGTCCACTTTACAGTTAGATGACAATCTGGCTAGATTCAGTATCAAGAGACCTAGGATATGTCCTTGACAAGCCAAGATCATTGCTCTTAGCCCAATTTCATCTAATGCACAGATAACTAGCTGTAAGGTGGAACCACAGCATTCTGTCACCTGCACAAACAAAACACAACACAGCATGGAAGTTGTAACTACCCAGTGTTCCAGATGAAGTGAAATCTGCACAAGGTAATTTGTGTCACAGTAGTGATCATCCAGGAAAAATTAGGAGACATGCATACCACCCGAAGTGTGACAAATAAGCAGACTGGGCATCTATATCACCACATCACCACTGTACATCTATATTACCACATCACAACTGTACATCCATATCACCACATTACTATGTACTTCACAGTGAACAGCAAGGCAAAAATGATACACTGCATTCACAACATATCCAGAATAAAATGACATGCATGTCGGCATGCTTCAGAAGAAAGGACTAAAGGGTATGCTGGCATACATGTATGCGTACTGACTCTGTATGTGATACATCATACTGGTTAACAGCACATACATGTAGACAGTGCAACAAAATTATATCATCTGTACAGCACTAAAGAAACAAAGGCATAGTTGTGCCTTCATGTTGAGAAAACCATATGTAATTGCATATGCTATTTCCTAGGCCTTGTATGGTCATACCTAGTGGTAGTTGGTCCATCATGAGTGTGTAAAGTGGCAAGTATGAAGTTCATCTATATGTATGTGCTAAAGCACTTGGCTTCCTTAATATTACAGATGTTAACAATACCACCATAGAAACTACCACTTACTTCAAATACCATGGCATTTGACTAGACCAATTTGTTAACTTCACATTCAAAACACTCACAAAAAGATCAACACACTACTGTTATGACCAAATAAGCTACCACCTCTTCTGTCAAGGCCAACTAAACCTGCCATAGGCAAAGGCAGACTCTTATCTCAACTCGAATATGGACTAACCATTATAGCTGCAGCCGCAAAGAAAAATGCCACCATGTTAGAAACTACCTCCAATATAATCTAACAGTTCATTACTAACTCTCCTAGCAATGAACACCACTGCCTCTCACTAAAGTTAATGGCTCACAGAATATTTGGAAGCTGACCTCCTACTAGGATCACTAATTCACAAAGCCCTTTTCTCCTGAGAAATCATCCCCTCTCACTTCACAAACTTTTCACCAAACCCAAAAAACCCCCAAAAATAAATATAATGTTAGGGGTATCTCTCAATCTCAGCTAAACTTATTAACCCCAAAAAGGAAACTCTACTGCATTGACCATACATTCTCCATCCTAGCACCTAAACTATGGTATTACATTCCTCTTTCAATCCAAGATATCCAAAAGTTCATGGATTTCAAACAAGAGCTCAAGGAACACCTTTTCAACTAAGCAAAGTGCACTCATTTAGTTCACGTTACATGAGCCCTGCAGTTCTCTCACACATCCCTTTATCCCTGTTTAATCCTTCCTTATCTCATCATCATCCCCTTACTTAAGACTCTTGTTTATCCTACTTCCCTCTTCTCTTTGCATCTCTCAAACTTCTACATCTCTTCCCTCTGCATGCCTCTAACACCTTTCCTCTGTCTTCTCTCAGTGGTATCCTTTCCTGCAACTGTTCTCACTTCCTCTTCTAATGTCTCCATATCTCTTTAAATAATATGTTGTTATCCCTGTAGCATGAGCCATTTCAGTCATTTTGGTTATATTTTATACAGAAAGCTCTGTTAAGAATAATTCCATTTTCCATCCATGCTGCAACACTGTTAACTGCTTCTTGAAGCAAATGTAGAATATCTTGCATCTATTAGTGTGTGTGTGTGTGTGTATGTGTGTGTGTGTGTGTGTGTGTGTGTGTGTGTGTGTGTGTGTGTGTGTGTGTGTGTGTGTGTGTTTATAAATATATATATATATATATATATATATATATATATATATGTGTGTGTGTGTGTGTGTGTTTTAGCATATCTTTGTATGTGTAAATATGTTGTGTTCATTTCTTATGTGATCCTATTCAACCAGGCAGTGCCTGCAAATGATCTATTGAGATCAGTGCACTTCCCCAGTAAACAAATTTAAATAAACAAATACATAAAAAAATAAACAAAATAAATGCTAGATAGATAGGGGTTCTAATCTCAAGACTGGCAACTATGTGTGTGTGTTTCTATGAGAATCATATCCTCTGTGGGTTATACCATTTATCCATAGCTTTTGGCCCCAGAACTTGGACGGAAGCTCCAAAGGCAGTGGTGTTTCCATATTCATAAAGGATGCACACACCTCCAGACTAGTAGCCCAACATAACACTTCTGAGATACTTCAGGTGCAGCTAAGATTGGGTAAGACAGCGATTCAGATCGTAGCCTGCTGTAGGCCCCAAACATGTCCCAAGACTCACTCCACATTCCTAAGCACCCTGGAGAACATTAGGGTCCAACTAACACTCTCATACTGGGCAACTTCAACTACCCCTCCATTAACTGGGAAAGCTACTCATGTATCAGTACACTTGCCCAACGTTTCCTGGAATTCATTAATTCCAATGCCCTAGACTAGCTCATTCTTACCCTCACTAGAGGTAGCAACATCCTTGACCTGGTCATTACTAACATGGGTGACCGTTGCTCTACACCAATAGTCAACTCCTCCCTGGTTAGATCCGACCACAAACTAATCACCTTGGAAATCCACATCCCTCCCACCCCCCACCCCACCCCGCAAAGGTAACTATCATGAATAACTTCTCCAAAGCCAACTTTGGGCTCCCAAAAACAGAGGTAGCTACCTTCATGACACCCATATAAATGGAAATCAGTTGCATAACCGCCGAATCATACACCAATGCACTGTACGAAGACGTACACAAATGCATGGATCTAGCCATATCCAACAGAACCAAGAAGCTCTCCCCCCAAAAAAGGAAGCCAATCTGGTGGTCCTCTGCCATAAACAAACTCTGCAAAGGAAGGAGGAAACTGATGCAGAATAAGGTAAAGTCCCAAGACTGGAAAAACTCCCTTATCAGCCTCAACAAAAAGTTGAAATCCCGCATCAAATCCTCTAAAGCTAGCTATGAAAATAGAATTGCAGCAGATACTAAAGACAACCACAAGGCCTTTTACAGTTATGTAAAGAATCTCCATGACAATACCCAGATTTGCTCTGAGCTACTGCACAATGGTACCTCCTATACTGAGCCAACAGATACTGTCAATATACTGGCCGACAGATTCAGTATCAACTTTACCCCTCTCACCCCTCCCCCCCAAGGGATCAGTCTCAATACCAGAAGATTGCCAGGCACACAGTATTACTGCTGCACAGGTTAAAACAGCACTGTCCAAGGCCAAGAATACAGCTTCTATGGGACCTGACAATATCCCTGGCTGTGTTCTACATGAACTAAAGAGTGAACTGGCACCTCAGCTGTGTGCCCTGTTCAATCACAACCTCACCTCAGGCTTTGTCTCTACCAAATGGTGCACTGCGACAGTCATCCCTCTCCACAGAGGAGGAGTGACTACAGACCTTAGGAACTATTGCCCCATTAGCCTGACATGTCTGATATGCAAAGCTATGGAATGTATCATCATGGACCTAATAAACAAGGATATAAGGAATCTCTAAACTCTGGATCCCACATAGTTTGGTTTTGTGAAGGGTAGAGCATGCCAGCTCAACTTGGTCAACTTCTTTGAGTCAGTCACCAGAGCTGTGGATGAAGGCAAGGTGGTTCATACAGCCTACCTTGATCTGGCCAAGACCTTTGATACCATTCCCCACTCAGGAATCATAGAAAAACTCACTAAGCTAGGCATCAAGCCATATATCACAAGGTGGGTTGCAAACTGGATCGCAGGTAGAACCCACAGTGTGACAGTAGCTGACTCCAAGTCAGACTGCCGACCAGTCATGAGTGGAGTCCCACAGGGTTTGGTCCTGGGTCCTCTCTTGTTTGGTATCTACTTCTCTGAAGTCCAGGCCAGCACAAAGGGACTCTGGCTGAAAAGTTTGCAAGCAATTGCAAGTTGGGAGCTATTATTAACTCCCTGAGTGATGTTGACATCCTACAGAATGGCCTCCCTGAGACCAATGACTGGTGTCAGAACCATGACCTTAAGCTCAATGCCAAAAAATGTCGTCACCCCTTTGGGAAAAACCTGGTTCCCATGAATTATCACATCGATAGTAGTCCACTGAACACAGAAGGCGTTATAAGAGATATGGGAATATAGGTTGACAGCAACCTCTCTTTTGACCACCACATTGCCACTGTGGTCAGAAAGTCCTTCTATGTGGTACAGCTCATTACTAAGGGTTTTGCCTCCAAGAAGAAAGAGGTCATTGTCTCCCTCTACTCTTCCTTCATTAGGCCAGTCATTGAGTACAATGCCCAATTTGGCATGTACCTCACAAAACACCTGCAACAACTGGAGAGGCCACAAAAGTACCTCACAAAGAGGATCCTAGACTTTAAACATTTGTCCAACATGGACAGACTAAAAAAAACTCCAACTATTCTCTCTCTCACATTGCCTACTTAGAAGTGATCTCTGCTTGACATACAAAGCCATGTCTGACCCAACTCTGTTAGAAATGCTACATCAACAGAAATCCCAATCCCTCCACACCACATACTCCAGTGACATCAACCTCATTAGCACAGTCAACAGAACATTCTGGAGGGACAGGTTCATAACCCAGAGACTGGCCATGCTATGGAATAGACTTCCAATACATGTCAAACAGAGCACCTCACTGGCCCTCTTGAGGAGAAATCTTGATGAGTGGATGGGAAATAGAAAATTCACCCCAGAGATCACTCCAGTGGCTTTACTCGACACAGGCACTGGGAACTAAGGTTGGGTGGCACAATGCCAGGGTAATCCTATAGGCTTGGCTTGTAAAGGCCCCAGGGCCATTAGCCTAGTACACACCTATGAACCTATGTAAAGAGGCTCCCATTTGCCTCCAAACCTTAGCACTGGCACCATGAATCTGAAATGTGGCGGTACATATGTGTTACACATGCACCATTTATGTCTAGCATGGTCAAGTATGTGAAGGTCAGTATCAAGTGTGACAATGATAGTAGACACTTCTATGGTGGTTTGTTCACTACAGTATCATACCTCAGTTTTTGCTGCAGTGTACAGATCAGAAAATGTTGCCCAAAATGCTCCCCAAAGGTTGCAAAAGACATCAAACCTGCATGAAATGCACCTAACGGTCATGCTGAAATTTCTATGCAAAGACATGTCAATACCCATGAATACATTTGGTATCCTGGGGAGTAGCAGCAGATACATTGTATTGGCAACCACAATGCCATTCTGGGCTTTGCAAAGTCTGAAAAACAAAACAGTGTAATAGATAAATATGGGATTCCTCCAATACAGAGGATCAATGACATACTACTTTTAACAAACAGCACATGTATGTGTATACAGCACAGACATGTCTCAATATAAGTATGTACAGAAGTGTTAATATGGTCAAAATGAACAGCAGAATGCCCCACACAATGTACTCGCACATAAGGCAGGTGCAAAAGGGGACAAACTGATTGGGGCACTGCTCATTTTCTACACACATGCTTAAAACTAAAGAATTTTCTAGTAGAAATTCCAGCAGGGTGTATCAGATATGTTTTGGTAAGTGTGGCACAGATTGGGTGGTCTATTTGGCCACATGTTCCTGTTCTGCTTTTTACGTGGGACAGACGTCCAGGCCAGTCAGGATTAGAATGTTGGAACATCTCAGTGATATGAGAAATCAGCGTTTGACAAATGCTTTATATAAACATGTTCTAAATCACAAAACAGCCAAATTTAATTTTACTATTATTGATAAAATATGGAGGGATAGATCCAGGAAAATGGGGTGGCACGGAATATTAAATAACTAAGAGAGGGCTTGGAATACTAAATTAGGGGGTTTGTTTTCCCCTGGCTTGAATGACCATCTTTGAATATTTTTTGTATGTATATTGAGTATACCTCTTGTTACTATACTGTGCTTTTAAATACTAGTTTATCTGCTTAATTGATTCATTTAGAATGCTATTTAAGTATTCACTGAATGTCAGTAGTGTATCACTGAAGAAGGCATTGGGGCTGCAACCGGTCTGATTTTTTTGGTTTTGCCATTATGTATTAAATATATTTTCACACTCTGGTGCCGGCCTCATTTTGAGTTCCAAAATGAACAGCACCATCTAACATCAGTCTATCCAACTGCATAGCAGCTCCCTAACTTTGGATACGGTTTGCCGTTATTCTCTAATATTCCCCTGGGATGACATTTCCCACCAAATAAGCAGTGCTCATTCCATCTATACACTTTATTTAATACATAGTGAGTGCAATCCACATGCACAGCGAATTTTCTTTTTTGTACTCAACTACCTTTACATTCATATCATATCTTACTGTTACACATTCTAAGAGTATCCAACTTTAATCAGCACTCAGACTTGTTGACTCAGTTAAAAACAGACTCTTCACAATACTTATTCCATACATTAACAATTTCTTAGCCTTTGGTTAGGTTTTAAGAGCAATGCTTCTCTTCAAACATTTTTAAACTACATACAAAATTTAATAAGGCAAGTGCTATATGTATCCCAACTAGATTCCTGTCATTTCCACATATATCTCCAATTTTGTGTTATATCTTTGTTAGATCAATACTCTACAAGTCAAACTAATAAACTATATACTGTGGCTGTCTGTTTTTCCCTCTATTCCTCTTCCATTCATGCTGACACACTTCCTTAATTTCCTATGTAATATGTGCTGGTGCCTACTGTGCATTTGGCTGTACTAGCTTGTCCCCCCCCCCCCATGTTTCCCACATGCTCCATTTCTTCTTTAAAGCACCCCACCTAGGGTGATCCTTATTCTTCAGCTCCAATTCTTTAATGTTATTCCTCATTACTTTTATTTCTTCTATTTTTGGTGGTCCCATTTTTTTCCTTAGCCTTGTGATTGCTGTTTTTGCAAATATCATAAACAGTGTATTTTATACACACACACACACACACACACACACACACACACACACATACATATATATATATATATATATATATATATATATATATAGATATAGATATGTATATATGGATCCCCTTCAGAAGCTCGAAGTTTCAAAATTTCAACAGGCCAAGACCATAAGATGGAAATGTTGTAACTTGAAACTTTTGAATGGAGATCACCATACAGCATGGATGAGATATTTACCATTTTCCTCATTGTAGTGCAATCTCAGAGTTGGTATATTTATTTAGCAGGGTGTGCGAGGGCATGGGGGGCGGGGCTTGCCCCCCTGCAAAAATGTAAAAAAAAATTATTTTTTTTAAATTTTTTTTATTACGTTTTCAAAACTTCACTCTTACTGTGTCAGCCATTTAAAGTTTGAAGTTTTAAAATTTTGAGCTTCTGAAGTAGATCCATATATGTTACCTCTAAATTTGTTTGTCTTCTCCCTATTCCAGTTTAGAAGGAACCCTCCTTATTCAACCTCACTGGATGCCCTCCTATTTTTGCTAATTCATCTTGTAGTTGCTGTTTAAATCATTTTAACCTGCTGCATTTCCAGTATATATATTCCCACATGTCTTTCTTTTCTTCTTCACATCTCTAACACTGACTTGGGAAATGCGGGAAAATTTTATTAAGCTGATTTGTCATACAAAAGTACCTATGTGCTTTGGTGGTGTATCTCAGGTGCAAAAATATTTTAGCCCATTTTTCCTATGGTATAGCATGTAGGATCTTATTTCTTCAGATCTTTGCAATCTCCTTTTCTCCACTCCTTTTGCCCTCTCATATTGCCATAAATAAACTACTAATAAAATTGAACTTTTTTCCTCCTCTTGTCTATATTAACAGTTTTAGTTTATCCACCTCCAGGTGATTCTTCACTCTTCTGTTTCTTAATCCTGATGTTAACCCCAGGTAGTCCAAGCAATTCTAGCTGAAATTCTTGCTTGGCTCTTTACCAGGTCTTAATATCAGTACTATCGAATAACTGCTCCCAACATCTAGGCTCTTTTTTTTTCCCTTCTCCATACATCTGAGGCAATTCAGTTCTGCTGTCTCAATCTACTAGACAAATTATATTGAATGGCCAATATCATGTGAGACCAGTATTCTATAAGTTTCATATTCAGTACTCTCCTTTCCTCTGCACAAATAGATTCATTTACAACACAATCCCTTGACTGTACACCTATCAACCATACCTACATTATCTTATGGTAAGCCTTGAGGTCCAACATGCCCATCCCTCTTTTTTCAATCAGCAGTTTAATTTAGCCATACCTCCTAACTGTCCAGGATTTTGTCGTGTCTCTCAGTTTTTTTTGATTCTCTGGAAAATCATTGAGAAATGCAACATTCTAGTAACTGCCTCTGCAATGGCTTCCCACACAAACTTCACAAACGTCAAGCACAAGAATATCCAAAAAGTACATTTATTTAATGCTTTTGTCTTATAATAGAGACTTCATCAGAATAACAAATGAATATCCAGCACTTTATTTATAGCAATAGGCAAATTATCACTGGTTTTAAAAAACTACATTTCCTGTTACACCAAGTTCTATCTTAGTACCATAAAAAAACTAATTTACAGTAAAATTCATACTAAAGTATCATGAATCTAAAGCATAAAAGTGATCATTACAACTAATACATATTTTTGTTTATAATAAAACATCCTAAATTTAGAATATAAAATAATTTTTGCTAATTCATATTTGTATGTACATACTCACATGTGATTTAATATTATCACAGAATAAAACAATCACGAAATTACAACTTAGCTGCTCTTATTTTCAATGCTGGATCAAGAGATAATTCACCATTAAGACCTGGTGGAACACCTGCATTCAGAAGTAACTGCCAGAATAATTCACAATACTCAATCAACGTCTCCCACTGCCTACTTTCTCAAATCTAAGAATGCCTCTATAAAGCATTAGTTTCAACGATTTTCTTGGAATCATAACAGTGCTCATAAACCCTAGCTTTTAAGGCTCTTTTAGCCTTCCCCACATAGTAGCAAGAACAAAACTGACAATAAGCTAGGTACACGACCCCTTTGGAAGAGCGATACCTTTTGGCCTTAAGGGTCATTCCAGTACTAGCATGTACCAGTTTCCCAAAATCCACCATATGTTTACATTGGTGGCACATGCCACAATTGTATGTTACTTTATTCCTGTGATTGTTCATAGCAAATTTCTCTTTGGTCTCTTTTTCTAAAAGATTCTTAATATTATGCTTCCTTTTATAAGTGAACAGTAATGGTTTAGAAAAAAAACCTTTAAACTGTTGGGTATTTTTTAAAAAAGATGACAATATTTTAAGACGATCTTTTGAATATTGGTCATGTCCTAATCGAATTTCAATGTAAGAGATCTATTATAATTACTTTCTTCCATCTCATCTTCATTCTTATTGCACTTTATATTTTCATTCTTATTTTTATATTTATTATAGTTTTTTATACTGGGCTAATGTCCTAACAATTCTTTCATTAGTTGCTAAAACAGGGACAGATTTAGTACCCCATCCTTCCAATACTTCTCTTTTTAGACTTTTAACTAAAGGTTTGGGGTAGCCTCATTTAAAAAAAAAGCTCTTCAACTTAACTCCCCTACATGATCTTCATGTACAGAGGTCACGCACACAGCTCAAACCATTTGCACTTCACTACATTCCTATTTTGATGGAAAGGATGGTCACTATTAAAATACAAGCTTTCATGTAAAGCTTGGATATAAACCTAGGATTGTTCAAGTCCTATTTCATCACTTCCAATGTTATAAGTAAAACTCAAAAAAATAGTTGTGGTGTTAATATACCCAATAAGTTTGTCCAATATTTCCTTGTCCCATTCCATATTACAAAAATACAGATTCATGACAATGGATCTAAAAAATTTAGATTTAAACACCAATTTTTTCTCCCAGTACAATAACACAGTGTTGGCAAACAAAGGGGCAAAAACAGCCCCCTTAGCTACCCCACTCATTTGTTTATGATACTCCCGTCAAAGTACATGAAGTTACAGTGGATATAAAAAGTGTACACACCCCTGTTAAAATCCCAGGTTTTCGTGATATAAAAAAGGAGACCACAATAAATCATTTCAAAACTTTTCCCACCTTTAATGTGACCTATAATCTGTACAATTCAATTGAAAAACAAACAAATCTGTTAGGGGAAAAATATAAAAAATAAAAAAAGCTGGTTGCATAAGTGTGCACATCCTTAAACTAATACTTTGTTGAAAGACCTTTTGCTATAATTACAGCATTCAGTCTTCTTGGGTACACACCTGGCATCAATTAAAGAGACTGATTAACCCCAAATAAAGTTCAGCTGTCCTAGTAGGATTTTTCAGACATTTACTCAGTGGCCTGCTACAGCAAAAGTCATGGTTTGCCGAGAGCTTACAAAGCATCAAAGGGCTTTAATTGTTGAAAAGTATCAGTCAGGAGAAGGGTACAAAAAAATGTCCACAGCATTGGATATACCATGGAGCACTGTGAAGACAGTCATCAAAAAGTGGAGAAAATATGGGGCAACAGTGATGTTGGAAAGAACTGGACATCCCTCCAAAATTGATGAAAAGACAATATGAAAAATGGTCAGGGAGGCTGCCAAGAGACCTACAGCAACACTGAAGGAGCTACAGGAATTTATGGCAAGTACTGATTGTGTACCACATGTGACAACAATCTCCTGTATTCACCATATGTCTGGCCTATGGGGTAGGGTTGCAAGACGGAAGCCTTTTCTTACACAGAAAAACATCCAGGCCTGGCTAAAATTTGAAAACAATACATCAAGTCTCCCAAAATCATGTGGGAAAATGTGTTATGGTCTGACGAGACCAAGGCTGAACTTTCTGGCCACAATTCCAAAAGGTACGTTTGGTGCAAAAACAACACTTTGCATAACCAAAAGAACACCATCTCACGGTGAAGCATGGTGGTGGCAGTATCATGCTTTGCAGTTGCTTTTCTTCAGCAGGAACTTAGGCATTAGTCAAAGTGGAGGGAATTAGGAACAGTTCCAAATACTAGTGACTTTTAGCCCAAAACTTTCAGGCGTCTACTAGAAAGCTAAAGATTACGAGGAATTTCACCTTTCAACATGACAGTGACCCCAAGCATACAGATCAACAAAAGAATGGCTTCACCAGAAGAAAGTTCAAGTTTTGGAATGGCCTAGCCAGATCCCAGACCTAAATCCAATAGAAAATCTGTGGGGTGACCTGAAAAGGGCTGTGCACAAGAGATGCCCTCTCAATATGACAGATTTGGAGGGCTTTTGCAAGGAAGAGTGGGAAAATATTGCCACATCAAGATATGCCATGCCGATAGACTCCTACCCAAGCAGACTGAATGCTTTAATTAAATGGTGCTTCAACAAAGTATTAGTTTAAGGGCGTGCACACTTATGCAACCAGCTTATTGTACGTTTTTTATTTTTTATATATTTTCCCCTTACAGATTTGTTTATTTTTCATTTGAATTGTACAGGTTATATGTCACATTAAAGCTGGGAAAGTGTTTGAAATGATTTATTGTGGTCTCATTTTTTTATATCATAAACACCTGGCATTTTAACAGGGGTGTGTATACTTTTTATATCCACTGTATTGGCCAACACCAATTCTAAATATTCCTTTACCAACATTAAGTCATTGGTATTCAAACATTTACACTCAACTGGAACATTTTCACACCACTGCTATTCAAGGGTGTGAGGAATAACAGAAAACAAATATTTGATGTCAATGATTACCAATAAATAATGGGGATGAAAATATTTCTTGGATACCGTAGCCAAATAATCCCATGAATCAATTGATATATGGCTGTATAATCCAAGAAGGTTTAACTTTTCTATCCACAAACACAACAAAGGGGTAGGTTTTGGAACCAGCTGCTACTATAGGTCTAAGAGGTAGATCCATAATGTTTTTGTGTATCTTAGGTATACCAAATATAGATGGAATGATAAGTTTTGGTATCATAAGGAGATTATATAAGTTCTTATCTATATATAATACCTTACAAAAAGTTATCTTCTAAAGTCACAGCAGTTTTCCTATAGGCCATATATATTTCATTCCTCGAAACTTGAGAATACCTACACTATTCAAGAATCCCACAATTTTGGATGCATAGTTCCAATATTCCATAATAACCACCCCAACCTTCTTTGTCTGGTTTCATAATCCTGATATTTTTGTTTGTACTAAATTTCACTCAATACTTTCCTTTCTTCAGGATTTAAATTGGAAACCCTCTATTTCTTTGAAGAATGCAGTCAGTCAATAATGTTAGATATTTATCTGACTAGTGGGCAGAAAATGTAGGTTGATGAAAAGCCTGTTGTACTGATAGTTTAAGTAAATGAAAGTAATATTAAAACTCTCCGTGATTTTGAGCCTTTCTGACCTGAGCAGTTTTGGCTTTAACACATTTCTTTGAGCAAAGAAGTTAAGAAATAGGGATTAGTATTGCTATGGATGAACACAACGTTCCCCGTTCATTCATTCTGGTATTAAGTGCTGGTGTGACTTTTTGTGAAATTTTCTGAAATATATTTTTTTTTTATATACTGGCACTCAATCAGATGGAGGGGGGTTAGCTATGCTGTGGCTGGAAGCAACTTGCCCTCCTATTTTGGTCAGTTTAAAGTCTGTCATTAAGGCCAGGGCTTCTGTGAAAATATATGTGTGTGTGTATTGTATGTGTGTGTGTGTGTGTGTGTATGTATGTGTGTATATATATATATATATATATATATATATATATATATATGTGTGTGTGTGTGTGTGTGTGTATATATATATATATATATATATATATATATATATATATATATATATATATATATATATCTATATATATATATATAGTATGTCCCACGATTGCAGATCTATACATGTAACCAATTTCAAGAAGGCCCATCCCTCCTTCGGAACGGGGAATATATAATCTTGGTATGCACTGATTTTATAAATCATTTGGTGCGCATGAAGCATCCTTCTTGTTTTAATATCTAATCTGTCCATCACGTCTTGGGGCCAGTCAATCACTCCAAAACTGTAAGTTAAGACAGGAAGAGCAAATTGGTTTATAGCTTGGATTTTGTTCCTAGATGTCAATGCTGTTTTCATAATTAAAGTCTTCTAAAGTTTTATTCACATTTGTTCATGTTTTATTGTTGATCCTTCATCAATTCCCAAATATTTATACACTCCCTCGTGCTCAAGTTCTTTTATTTCACATTCTTGTCCCAAACTGATATTTTATTGGTGCTGCAGTTTTCCTACTTTAAAGGTTGCTCTTCCACATTTATCAAGACCAAATGACATTCTTATATCATCTGAAAAAGTTTTGACAACTTTCTGTTGTGCTTTCAGTTCCTCATCTGATGAGCTATACAGTTTTAAATCATTGACAATGAGAAGATGAGATGTCTTTACACTGTTGTTTTCTAGGAGCCAAATTATATAGGAGCCAAATTATAATCATGGCCTAAGCTGTTCAGTAGACAGCTTAATGGGTTAAGGCCAAGGCAGAATAGCAGCAGTGACAGAAGTCGCCATGGAATATCTCCCTTTGAATTTTTATCCCTGGGATAATAATTTGTCCTTTATCACGGCTGAATTGTAAAGTGGTCTGCCACTGTTTCATGGTCACTGTAATGTAGTCAATCAGTGTAGAGTGTATCTTATTCATTTTTAAATACTCTTTTATCCATAAATGTGGGAAACTATCAAATGCCTTTTTGTAATCAATCCATGCCACACTTATTCTTCCCCTTTTTACAGTTCCCCACTATGACTTTATTTAACAACGAATGATCCTTTGTTTCATATGACTTTCTTTTTCATATCCTGTGCTACTTCCATCCATTTAGCATCTTTGCTATGTTCCCACAGGATCTTCAGAGATACTTCTCCAAAATGTATCTATTTCTTCTTTTTTGGGGGGGCTTTCAATTTCATTTACCTTGTTTCCCAATTCTCTATAAAAGTTTTTTTTGGGTCATCAATAAATTGCTTATTTTGTATCTTTTCTTTATATTTTTCCGTGCATTTTCTATGTTTTTCCATCTGTGCTGAGATTTGCTGTTTGCGATAGTGCATGATAGATCATGATCTGTTCTAATACTGTGCACTGCTTTTATCACATCTATCCTTCTTAATGATTTTGTTGATCTGTTCCCTCGCTATATTCCTCTAACAGTGACACTTCTTGTCTTAAATGCTTTATAGTTTTCTCTATTTAATACTTCCATGATGGTATTCGACTTCTCCCCTTCCTTTCCCTCACTATCCAGTGTTCTTGTGGTAGAACTTTATCAGTTATTAATTTAGCTGCACAGTAATATATCCTGTTTACTTCTGTTATATCACATGGATCTCTATGAACAGTCCTAATTACTGTGTTCATTTGTTTTATCAAACTTCTAACTTTTTGAGTTTTATTGACCTTCTGTGGTCTATTTCTTTCATTTATCTTAATATGTCTATGTCTTTAAATCAAGCAACTTTTCTCTTAACTCATTTTCTTCTAAACTGAGGGGACATTTTTGTCTTCCATTTCCTGCGGACATTCTACAGAAATTTCTATAGCATCTTCCTGTGGCACATTCTCTGCAATTTCATCCTGTGCCATCTGCTACTCTGTCATACGGGAACTCTCTGGCCCATTACTCCTCAACATTAACTGCATCAGAGTTTCCACAGATTCCTGTTCCTTCCCTTGCTGTCCAGCTTCAAGTGAACATTTATGCTGGTTTCCTGTGGAAGGCTCCAGAATATCTTCATATGGCACCTGACCAATTATTTCCTGTTCCACTGGTTTCCCCTTAATTTGGATATCCATTGCTCTATCCTGTTGTGGGGCTTTCTGAATTAGATTTTCTGCACTGAATCCTTCACTTTGCAGGTACTCCATAACCTCAGTTTCTATTTCTTTAACATCTCCATTACTAATCTTCTTTTCCTCTTTGTCTTCTTATTTTTTGTATTGTAAAGTTTTCCATGCCTGGATTCATTTGCCTGTATTTCTCTTCAAATATCTTTGGTGCTGCTCTTTTTGTATTGGTTAGTTTTGCTGTCTCCTTTGCATAAATATTACATCAGATTAAATCTCTTTTTCTTTCCCATGTCCATATTTCATCTTCAGATGTCTCAAGATCTTCCTGCTTTTCCTTACTTTGGGGACTCACTCCATCATGCTGTGATGTAACCTGTGTTAGACCTTCTATACCAAATCCTTCACTTCGCAGGCACTCTATAACTTCTATTTCTATTTTTTTAACTTATACTTTACTATTCTTTTCTATATTCCTTCTTTGTGAAATTTTCCATATCTGGATGCCTTTGCCTGTATCTCTCTTCGAATATCTTTGGGGCTGCCTTCTTTATATTGATTAATTTTGGCTTTCTCCTTTGCATAAATATTGCACCATATCAAATCTCTCTTTCTTTCCCATGACCATATTTATTTTTTTATACTTTTCAAAAATCTCCAGGTTTTGTTGTTTATATTTTTCCAAACAGATCAAAGTTTATTGATCTATACTGTTTTTCACAAATCTGTTGTATTAATGAATACATATTTTTATTTGAGGCTTCTGACAGTTTTTCTTGTGGAAGTATTTTTTTTCCTCTAATTTCTCTCTTAATCAGTTTGTGTATCTTGTGTCTGAAAATTCTGGGCTTTTTTGCATAATGGTAACAATACACAATTTCTTTTTATCCTCAATAGTCCACTTTATTATCTTTATGACTCTTCTTTGGCCTATCAGTTTTTGTGGCCTACTACTTCCTTCTACATCAGAGAGGCCACCCCCCCCCGGGCCTGGCCTTGCCCCATTGTAGGATTTTTTCCATATTTTGAAGATTCTACACTGTCATCTTTTCCATTCCTGGCAACAGTGTGCCAACCAGGATTGGCCACTTATTTATCATAGGTCTTGTGCACCCAGCTATCTTTTTTCATTTTTAACCTACTTCTGTCCATGATATATGCTATATAAATTTAGTCTCTATATCAGTGTCTTCTTGGTGAGATTTTGTGAAAACAGGGTCCGCTTGCTACAGTACTCACCAAGACTTGAGGATGAATTCAATTTCAGCAATACTACCCCTTTGTTGGCTGACTTATCATCTCTCCATTCATACCCCCCTGAGGATGAATGGAGTTTTAGCAATACTACCCCTTGCTTGCTTGCTTGCTGACTTGTCATCTCTCCATTCATACCCCCCCTGAGGATGAATGGAGTTTTAACAATACTACCCCTTGCTTGCTTGCTGACTTATCATCTCTCCATTTGGACCCCAGTCCTCAGAGTCTCAGCCTCTGTGTACGAAACATCATGCACAATTAGCATAGTACATTTTTATACTGCGCTTCTCTGATTACAAACATAACTAAAAAGGTCTTGTGATGGCCTTTGGCTTGGGTAGCTAGCCTCAAACTTGGCTTTGGTTGATTATATTAAGCTATATTATTGTTTGTTTATTTCAATGATAAGAATTCTATCATTCTAGGAATTACTCTACTGACTTTGATCAAAATTCTTTGCCTTTTTTTGTAAAACTTGTTATATTATACTTCCATCATGTGGGTTTGTTCCCTGTGATTGCCACACGCTTATTCCTTCTGGGTACTGCTGCATTTATACAGCTATTTGCAAGCTGATATAGCATGGTGGTGTATGTTTCCATGCATTCAGTGGAGTTAACTGGGATTGGTACGGATATCACTATGGAGTAAGTGGTTTGTCTTAGAGAATTTTCTAAAGGTACATTTTTAACAATTATATTATGCAAGTATGTAATCAAGTGGGGGATCAAGATAAAATAATTGAATGGATCTGAAATTTAAACAGCATGTAGAAAGTATAGGAAAGACCATACAAGATTGTGTATACATATTCGAGAGCAAATTGGTTGATGTGATTTCCCTGTAAGCGACTGCAGAAACCTCTGATCAGGCTTCAGAGGGTACGCAGGACTATGTGTAGAGAGCACCCCTTACAGAACTGAGGAGATGGCCTCATTGTTCAGCTGACAGCTTGCCACCTCCCCCCATTTCTTCTCTAAAAATACGACTCATTGAAACAGCTCTGTCACAAAACAGGCTACCATAAGAGAAAGATACATTTCTTGATTTATGTCCTTATATTGATTTTTATATTATCTGTTTGACTACAGTGTTTATTTTGGTTTCAGTAGCTAGCATAGCTCTCAACTGCCCAGATTTTCGCAGAATGTCCAGACCTTTTTACTCATATTTTTGGTCTGTTTCTCATAGAATTGTAGTTTTCTGGCAAATTACTGACATATCTTTAAGGACTGAAGTTAGAAAATAATGGCAGACATTTGATTTTCACATTTAATATCCTTCAGAAAATTCATGCTAATGCAAAACCTGTTATTCTATTAACTTTCTAAGTTTGTAAGAGCCATATTTAAAAACTGTCCCTATTTTTGGGCCTTTGTCCCCCATTATTTGTAGCTTTGTCCAGTTTATTTGCTTTAAGAGGTTGAGGGGTATGGTTAGCTAGTAAATTCATATTATTTTCGAGGGATCAAGTGTGTGTCTGCATGGTAGGAAATGGTTAAAACACCCAAATGCTTTCCCAGGTGTAGCCTGTCTCTTTCACCTCTTGGTTTTTGCATATTGGCTGAAACTTTTGCTACCTCTGCAGTTCCTTTTTTAGGCAGAGTTCACTGTATAAACAATCCGGCATAGGTTATTCAATTTTAGATAACACCAAGGTAGTACTGCTGGATGCCAGTAGCCTAAACAACACAATCTTGTAAAATGAACCTCTCCTTAACCTTGAAGACATCAGCATTTGTGTAATTACAGAAACCCAGTTCCATTGGAGTGGTAGCACTGCCTGCATTCCAGGGTACATTAACTATCATGCATTCAGATCTACTGGCGACTATAGGGAAGTGTCTTTATTTGTTTATAACTCCACAGACTCTCCCCAGATTTCACATGATACAAATCTGGAACTGGCTGAGGTTTTAGTTACACTCAATACAATTATCACATTATAAGAAATTACAGGTCCATATCTATGACCCCTAAGCACATGCAGACTACATAACCAATTAGCAAAGTTAACACTCAAACTAAATACCTGTCTTATGGGTAACATCAACTATCTACATATAAAGTGGCAAATGTTAACTATGAGCAAAAAAATATGCCCAGAGAAGTCTACACCTTGAAGATGACAATATGCTTGATCAAATTCTTCCCCCACCCACCTTTACAGTTGCCTTAATGAACATTTCTCCCATCTGCACCAACTGGACTGTTTACCTTGATCCTAGTCAAATCTAAGCATCTTGCTGTGATTTTCTCTTTTAAAACTTGCTCTGGTGCCTCTAATAACTCCTCTGCAATCAGAGACTATGCCAAAACCAGTTACTTACTACTTAATGATGTAATTCATAATCACAAATGGTACAGCTCCCCAGCAAACCTTGTAACTAAGGCAGAGGCCTATGCTTTTGAACTTGGCTGCTTCTTGATTAGAGGCATTGAGCTGTTCACACTAATCATGCAAAAAAAAAAAAAGCTGCTGACCTTCACTAAATGACACCCACTTATTCATTATGAAATGAATTTAAAACTGATAATTAAGGTTCTCAAACCTACCATTAGGAGACACAAGACCGTCTATGGACTTAGTGTTGCAACTAATTCAAACACAACCATAAGTCCTTCTTCAGCTAAATTAGAACACTTAAATGTAACCTTCAGTTCCAATACTACCTCCTTCTCCTATACCAAGGGCTTTTCTAATATTCTTGTAGACAAACTCCCTTCCAACTTCACTCTAGCACCTCTCCTCCTTATGCACCCTCACCAGATATCAATTTGGATCAAGTCCTTACGACACATTCTAAAATTAGAAAACACTACTTCAATGGATCCTGTATGTCCATTAAAAAGTGTAAAGTCCTATTTAACAAAACTCCTCCATCAACTCTTCAACTTGAGTCTCAGAACTGGTTATGTGCCCAAAGTGTGGTAAATGTCAGCTTTGGAACCCTTGCATAAAGGTGGTCCTTCTGTTAAAGCTATGAATTACAGGCCAATTTTTCTCACTAGTGTTATTTGCAAGACTATGGAAAGTATTATAGTCAAGGCAATAAACAAGGATATAGGTGACCTTATATGCCTGGATACACATCACTTCGGATTTGTAAGAGATAGATTATGCCTTCACAACTTGTTTGAGTTCTTTGATAGGGTTACTGAGGCCTTGGATAAGGGGTATACACTTCATGCTGTCTAACTGGACCTTGTCAAGGACTTTGACATTATCCTCTCATGCTGGGATTACTGACAAGCTTTCTTAACTCAGCATTAACCATGCATAGAGCTGACTGGATTGATAACTAGCTCACTGACAGAACCCATTCTAGTAAGGATGGGGGCATTTGCTGCAGAAAGAAAAATATCATCAGAGATGTCCCACAGGGATCTGCCCTGGGCCCCCTCCATTTCTGTGACATAACAGCTCGTATCAAGGGAGTGTGGCTAACCAAGGTGATGACTGCAAACTGGGGATGGTTATCAAATTCTATTATCTTACTCAAATTCTCCATCAAAGGCTACACTAAACAAATGCTTGGTATATTATTTATTGTCTTACTCTCAACACCAAGAAATGCAACATAGTTTTCTTTGGTAAACCTAGTATCACTACAGTATACCATAGATAATATTCCTCTTAAATTTGATACAGTCATTATGGAGTTGGATACGGTCATTTATAACAGACTCCTTTGACCACTACTTTCTCTACAATAGTTAGAAATTCTTCTTCATTGCACAGTTTTCCCACACTATATCTTGTGAAGGTGAAAAGAAATTGCAATCCCTATTATTCTTCCCTTATTAAGGTCATCATTGTGTATTGCACTCCTTTTGATTTGTAACTCAAACACCTAATCTTGCTCAAGAGACCTAAGCGTTTCCTCACCAAACTAGTAACCAAGTCAAATGCACATTAGAGAAATTGCCCCAGAGTAAGATTCAGAACTAATTTAATAAAAAAAATCAAATAGCATATTAGGTTGAGTGCTTTTGTCTTTAATAAGTGTTAGGATTTCTTTATAACTTAATACAGTTGCACCACGTCCACCTTTTCAAAACTATAATTTAAAAAGACATTAAAAATTACATATGTCATTGTTAATAGACATAATAAATTCATATTCACACCAAGGCAAATCACCATGCTCTTACTTTGTAAAATAGATACCTCTCAAATTCCTAAAATAAATTCTAATGAAATTCATATAAAAATACATTGAAAAAATATGTATATATAATAAATACAGATGATAATTGAAACTTCCATTACTTTGTACTTTAAACTATTCATATTCACACTGTCATTTAAACCTAATTTGTGTGTGCTCTCATAGTTATCAACTCTCGTCTCTCTAATTATTTTGCTAAACCCCCAGAATTAATAAAAATTTAATTTAGGATTTATTTTTAATAAACTTCCTCTTAATCCAAAGCTGCCAAGAAACCAAGCCTAGTACACCATTTCTGCCAATGTAAATATAATAATAATTAAAGAAAAATCACAATTTTAAATATAGCCTTACTCTATTCCATGGGCATGATAAATAAGCTGAAACAACTTGATGTGTTCTTATCCACATATTCCCCTGACATAGATGGAATTACTGAATTATGGGTTCAAACTGTTAAAAATATTTCCATTTTATGAGACTGCAGCATCAACTGCCTTTATCCAACCCATACAGGAACAATGACATACTAAATGGCCTTAGATTCATCTGAATAGTTACTGAATCCAGGAAGCTTCATGCGCTTCCAAACCATTCTTCATAAACTCTACTTCTTAGCATTGTTGCCATCTTCATTTTGTGACCAAAGCACCATAATGCTCAACCTGAGAATCTCTAACAATAAATCTCCCACTACTCTAATGAAATGCACAAGCATTTACATACACTATGTCTTGCAAAGAAAATTGTAAAAAAGTTGCAAATGTCATGAGATTTTGAAACAATGTTAATTCCTATATTTCATCTAATGGTTGCATGGAACTGTTATTCTGTATCTGAAACACATGAATGTTATGAAAAATGGAATAGACAGCTGAAATGCTATAAGAGTGAGCTATTGTTTAGGCAAATAAATGAACTTCCTTCCTTTATACTGGCTGTAGGTATGTATGGGCATACGGAGTCTGACGTTTGTACTAAGAGTGTCCCACTTTGGGCATTTGAAAAGGTGGCAGCCTTATTTATACTTTAACAGTGACATTCAGTGGGTTTTAATTACACTAAGATGTTAGACAACTACCTTAGATAATTTGTTGTCATATATTAAGGGAGACTAATGTGGTCATAATTAAAAACTGAGAAAATTCTCACATTTATAAATATAAGTAAATAATTTAATATCTTCACAACAATTTCTAAACAACTTTACCTATATTTGCTTTAATAGAAGAATGCTATGAGAAATGGAATAGATAACTGAAATGCTATATGGAGGAGCTATTGTTTAGGCAAATAAATGAAGTTCCTTCATTTATACTGGCAGTATAGATATGTTTGGGCATACAAAGTCTGACGTTTGTACCAAGGGTGTTCAACTTTGGATAATTGAAAAGGTGGCAACCTTATTTATACTTTCTTTAATAGTGACATTTAGTGGGATTTAATTACACTAAGTTGTTAGACAACTATATTGTATAATTTGTTGGCATATATTAAAGGAGACATATGTGGTCATAATAAGTAACTAAGAAAATCCTCCCATTTATAAATGTAAATGAATACTTTAAATATCTTCACAATAATTTCTAAACAACTTCACCTATATTTATTTTAAAAGATTTATTAATATTCTTCACTACTCTGTACACTTTCATACATCATAGAAATAGTGTATATATGTCTCTATTACTGAAAATATGTTTTGAAATAGTAAAGAAACGAAAACCAGATGAGCTTATAACAAAATATACTTAGATGAAAAAAACTGGTCTAAGGAAAAGAAACTTATATGTATACAGAAGAAGCATCACTTACTTGGAATAAGCGTGACAATCACATTATAACAGAGTCTTGATATATCTAAACATGTACTTTGTTTGATAAAGGAATTTTGACACTGGTAACTATACATCACATTACTTAATGTTTTAAATAATGCTATATTTTACTTTCTTAACTATCTTTTAGTTTCTTAACTATGTTATTCAATACTGTTCTATACATATGATGTTATTTAATCTAAGAGATGAAGTACAAATGTATCAATAATATCTTAGAAATAGTTCCTATGGATATAATATTGGTTATATTTAATTTATTGAATTTTATCAATGCAAATTTGTCTATAACAACTACAAGCTAAATAAATAATATAATTAGTTAAACATTATTGTTTATAGTAATATTCAAGAAGTCAAAATTCTGCACCCTTTGTTAAAAATGGACAGCAATCTAAAGATTAAATATTAAGCTTGTAAAAGGAATAGGAAATGAAAGCTCAGATATACTACAACTTAATTAGTTATATATTGCTGATTAAACATACTTCTGCTGGTGAATCCAGTTTATATTGGAAACTGTATGTAAGGCATAAAAGACGGTTCTTTGAAAATTGTCATTTTCTTTTTTCTTTTTCATATAAAACATGATATAAATTTCTTACAGAAAATGATTAAGGGAAAACAAGAATAATATGTTGTAGATATATTATCTTGAGTTGATTACAAACAACTTATACTCTTAGTATAGTATAAACGTAATGTATTGTCTGACTTAAGATTTATTTCTTTAAAATTAACAAATGATTAGATCTATTGTACATAATTGTTTGGTTTATTTCATCAACTTGATACATAGTTATGAAATAAGAATATATAGTCTAATGTTTCTGAAAATGCTAAAAGGAATGTTATATACAGAAGACACATATTAATAGCTTTGGATTATAATTTTAAAATTATCATAGGTTATTATTGTTTCTATATATCTCCAATATAAAAAAAAAAGATAAAAGATTACTTATAGGAGCTCCAATGGGGTATTTATACACTTTACTGGAAGACAAAATGAAAGACAATCTGATAGAATGCCTTTTTTTCTATTAGATTGGAAGTGTATATCACTTCATGTCTTTTAGTAGGCTTATTAGTAACTTTATTTAGTCTATTTCAATTAAAATTACAAGAAAATTTCAAATTTCTTTTTCTTCAATGGCTTGAACAAAAAAATACTTCATATACTTCCTATAAAAATAATTTCTTATAATGCACAAAAACAAGAAAAAAGTTACACAATCTACTTGTAAAAATCCACAAACAAACAATATTACAAATTTAGCTTCTAAGTAACTTAAAGTAATGATTTAACCTTTCTTTCTTTAAGCACTAATGGTTTAAATAACACAAGGAAAAGATCAAATCTATTGAAATATTTGAAATTGAATAAAATACAAGTGATATTTCTTCAAGAAACCCATTTCAAAAATGAGGATAACTTCAATTGGAATCTTAATGAATATATAATATTAACTCACTTCACACATAAAACTAGAGGAAATCTTATTTTATGGAAAAAATATTATCATGCCTCAAGTTCTTTTTAGATATGAAGATAAAGAAGATCTTTTGTCTATTGTAATACTAAAATACAACAATAGGATACGGACATTAGTAAATGTTTACTGGATTCCATGTATAGGTATAAGTACAGTAAGAAAATATATAGATTTAATTACTAGAGTATGTAAGGGATATTTGATTATAGGAGGAGACTTCAACTGCATATTGGATAATTCAGAGACCTCCAACAAAAAAAGAACATGCATTAGTAACTCAGGAAAAACACTTAAAAATTTTGTGAAAGAATGAATCTAATTTACACATTTAGATATAAAGAAAATTATTCACTATCATTCTCACATCAAGATCATAGGTTTGGTACAAAAACAGAACAGATAAAATTTGCATTTCTCAAGATTTAAATACAAAAATAATGAGTTTATCTTTAATCCCATGTCCTTTCTCTGATCATAACTCATTAATTCTTAAAATACATACAAATTTTGAAAGACTAGTACTTATATCAAAAATCCCAGCATGCATCACAAAACTACAACAATTTAAACCTTGGCTAGACTCAGAAATTCAATTATTTCTAGATATAAATTATACTACTGAAACTAATTTAATTAACTTATGGGATACCCTAAAAGTGTATTTGAATGGGAAAATACTTTCATGATATAAAAATAAATTAAAAGAATGGGAATCAGAACTTCAAAATATCCAAAAACAAATCACTGAACTAAATCTAAATGATTCTAACCCCCCCAAAAAAACAAAAAAACTATTGAACAATTAAACAAAAAATACACTGAAATCTTAACTTATAAAACAAATCTAGCTTAGAAAGATTAAAACTGAACTCATTTGCTGTATCACCAAAACATTGCATAACCTAGCAGTTAGAATTAAATGACAAGCTCCTGAAAATAAAATCTCAAATATAATTCATGAAGGAAAAGAAACAAAATAGTATCAGACATAAATGATATACTGGATGCCTTTAAACATCATTATTCTAACCATTATAGGGAAGAATCAATACATACTAAAATATTAAATTTAGAGTTAAACTCATTTAAACCAAAAGTAATTCCCGAGAAATTAATACATGACCTTCAAAAACAAATTTCACTAAAAGAAATTACGGAAAAAATCAAGGAAAGCAAAAATAATAAAGCACCGGGAATAGACGGAATAATTAATGAATTACATAAGATATTTCCTTCCTCAGTAATTTCTTTATTTCACAAAACATTAATTGAAATACAAACAAAAAGCATAATCCCACTCTCATGGAAATACACTTTAATCTCACCCATTCTAAAAAAAATAAACACCCTTCACGATGTAATTCCTGTAGACCAATCCCAATCCTTAATAAAGATTATAAGATTTTTATGTCAATATTAGTTAGTAGAATCAAAATGCCTTTAACACAAATCATAAATGAAGTTCAAACTGGATTTATTTATAATAGACATACCCAAGATAATATTCAGAGAATATTAACACTTATAGATTTTCTAAACAAAGATAATAAGCAAACCCTAATAGCAACTTTAGACATAGAAAAAGCATTTGACTCCCTTAATTGGGAATTTCTTTTTAAGGCCTTATAACTATATCATTTTCCATTTAAATTTATTTCATTAATAAGAAACATTTATAAAAATAATCTAGCGTATGTCAAACTTGGACCTTTCACTTCTGAGTCTATAGAAATTTCCAAAGGAACAAAACAAGGATGTCCTATGTCTCCATTCTATTCTCTCTAGCAATATAATTACTAGCTTCTTCTATTCGCAACAATCCCAAAATATCTGGAATTGATCTATATGGTCAATTTAACTCAAACATTATGCTATTTGCTGATGATATATTACTCACACTCAATGCTTCAGAAGAATCTTTAAATGAATTAGATAATCAAATTGATTTATTCTATTCAATCTCTGGACTTTCTTTTAACAAATCAAAGTCAAACTATTTATATTTAAATTAAAAAATGAACCCTTCCTAAACACGAATCATATAACAGGAGAACAAGTTTCCACAATAAAATAGGAATAATTCTAAGCAATAATATGAAATTTATTTTAACCTTAAACTACAGTAATATAATTAATAATATAAAAAATTAACTACAAAATGGAATAAAATATTTTTGAAATTTGAAGATAGACTTCAGATTATAAAAATGATACTACCTCCAAAAATCAGCTACATAACACAAGCCATTCCAATGATATTTCTATGGTATCCAAAAAAAAATAGGATTGCTTCTACACATCACATAAGACCCTGGGAAAGAGGTGGTATTAACTTTCCAGATATAGAGACATATATAAAGGCTTTTATTTTTAAAATTGCTATTAATTGGTTTGATAATAATTATATATCAATTTGGAAAAAAATGCACAGTATAATTTTATTAAATTTAAATTAACTAAAAATCTTATATCATCAGAACATGATAATATATTGTGGCAAGGCTTAATGATTCATATGCAATATAATATATCAAAGCCAACAAAAGTAAACTATATAAATAACATTTATAAAGTATTTCAAAGATTTATTTATTCCAACACTGACATCAAAATGTGGTTAGAATTGATAATACCCTTCAGTTCTACGAAAAACTTTTTAAATAAAATACACAAAAATACTTTAATAACTTGGCAGATGAAAAACTTTTCATGTCGGCAACATTGTATAAAAAAACAGTATTAGACTCTCAACAAATTCAAATTTTATTTAATACATCAAAAGAGGATTGATTGATACTCCAAAGCATATTATCACATGCCCAGGATTTGAATAGAATAATTATCAATTCATCTTACAAAATCCCACCTAAATTCATAAATCATATGTCTGATGTAATATATAACAATTTTAATGGCACTAACTTGACTTCAAAAATATATAAAATATTAATGACCTATAAATCCAATACTAATTTGAAATATTGGAACTATTTAACTAAACGGCATCAATCTAACTTATCAGAAGAAAGTAAAACCAATCTCCTATATTCAATCAACTGTACATTTAATTTACAAATATGGAAAATTTATACTTGGAAATTTATACACAGAGCATTTATTACACCAGATAAATTAGCTAAAATCACAACAACTGAAAATTTAACTTGCAGGAGATGTCTATTAATCTGTAAAGCTGACTGGATTCATATATTTTATGAATGTGCTAAAATTACAAAAAATGTGGGAAGATATTACTAAATTCCTACAAGCTATTTTCACAGATACATTTATTTTAACCAAATCCGTAATTTTCTTAAATGTAAATGATAATACTGAAATGAATAAAAAGGATTTATATCTACTTTGGTCTATATTGGCTGTAGCAAGAAAATGTATAACAAGAACTTGGATTTCAGCACAGGAACCCACTATGGAACAATTCTTGAAGCTACTGAAAGAAACTGTGATACTTGAAGTCAAAATTAAAGAACTGAGAACTGCACCAAAAAAATGGACTAACAATCCTTGGGTGAAAATCCTTACTCTTATTGAAACTTTGGAACTGGACTCTGACTAATTTCTTGTGTAACTTTTATAAAATAATTATTTCTATAATACTGCAATATTTTATATTATTGTTCAAGCCAACTGTATATAGTGTATATAGAGTGTTATAATTTGAATCTAATTTGAAACTGTATAATTAATTATCATTATATATGTAGAATAAAAAAAATAATGAGAAACATAAAAAAACTATGATTCCCAGTGCTCTTATTTAACTTTACTTTACTGTACTTTCTGGATGAAGTACTGTGATACGTTGTCTCTAAGTACAGTGCACTGTAACAAGCAACATTGAACAACACTTCCGACTCCTCTGGGCACTTCTTATCATTTTAATCTTAAAATGTTAAAATACTGAAATACTTACAGTGTAGCTCTCAAGTGTCTGGAATTGCTCATGAGCACCAAGTTTTATTCTAAAATACTGTACATTTCCAGCTCCGACTGCCATTTTTGGCTGCTTGTCATCCTGGTATTTGTAGTCTGTTCAGCTACAGACAATTCAGCCAATCAGAGCACATCTTTACTGCACCTAATCTGCATGCTACTGTACTTGCTGGCTAAAGATGACATCATGTGTCTCTGATTCTTGCATTAAGAAGTTCAGAGGCTTGGAGGACATGAAGCCCAGAATTTTGTCTTGTATTTTTGGTCTGCTCTTCATAAAATGTGTTTTCCCCCTAGCAGATCGACTGAAGTTTAAAGTCACTAAATACAGGTAAGAGACTCATCTGGCCTCACTATAACCTGGCACTTTGGAGTGTTTTGGATTATAGTTTTAATCTGAAAATGTTAAAATATTGAAACAAAAATGAACTTGCCATATATAAAATAAAAAACTGCAAGTTCATTTTTGTTTCAGTATTTTAACATTTTAAGATTAAAGCAATAAGCCGAGACATTCTGAAGAGCCCGAGGAGGCGGAAGTGTTGTTCATTTCTGTTGTCTATTGCTACAGCTATGGCAGAAATTTGATGGCTGGTTAAAGCAGACTCTGGTTAAAGTGAGACCGGATAAGAGAGAGTCTACTGTACCAAGCCCTGCACACAGATATATGCTGCCACCATTTTATAAACATATTTGTTTGCCTTAAGTATATTTAGTGAGATCTTGGATCCTGAAAGGCAACTCATGGTCAGCCTTTCTTTGTCCAGCATCAGGAGAGTTGAATTAGTTTGTCTGACAATGGAGCCACCAATCAGTAGTACGTTTTTGTTAGAAGGGTGTGTTTGGTTAATTATCTCATGACCTTTTACTGTGCCCATGCTAATAGGTATTGTAGTCTTTGACTTATGCTAAGCCTTACATTCACCAGCTCTTGTAGAATTAGGCAGGAACTCTTTTGAGGCCTTATTCCCTGATACTTTACTGTGTGTTTGTGTGGGATACAGTGGTGGTGTGTGTTGCTCACAGACTGTATTTGTTTGGGAGAGGGAGTCGTCTAGTTTGGTTAAGTACTTGCATCTCCCACATACAGACAGTGACAAGTTAAGCAATAATTCATTGTCAGTGCACATTAGGCAATTGTTACCCTGCCTGAGTAAACAAATCCCTATGAGGCTGGCAACTGAGGGTGAACAAGCTGGATGACCTTCCATTTCACTTCAAGAATACAGAAAAGAAATGTAATGCTATTTGATTTTCAAGAAAAAAGTTTTAGTTAATAATTCAATGGAAATAATATATTTCTGATATTACAGGAATGTGGCTTAAAGATTTATTTACATAAGTGACAGATTTGTAGTGAAAAAGAAATAAGTAATACTACCAGAATGTGGCTTAAGAATATATTTGAAATGGCTCATGTTTGTCTTATAATTAGAGAAAAATAATAATAATAAGATGAATAAGAACAGTTCCCAGTTATCCAAGACAGGACCAGGCAACAAATGTAATTGAACTTATTCTACATACCCTTGAGGACATTGTAGTAAACACTTTGCTACAGTTTAAAAGTTAGAAAAAAATATTTTTTTTAACCAACCTATGTGCAGGCATGGGATAAACTGTAGCAACTGTTTGCTACATTTGTAATAAGCAATTTACTACAATTTATAAGAAAAAACATCTCATGTATTTATTTTAATGAAGTGGGTAGGGGTAGGGGCAGGGCAGAGAAACAGGACCTGAAAGGCTGGGCAGGACAGAGGTGGGTGTGTTGTGAATCTGGCCACCAAGTTGTTGGCAACAGAAGGAATGTCTGTTTTTTTTTTTTTTTGCTATTCAGTGGAAGCCCGGGGTGGAGGTAGGCAGTCTGTATTAAACTTATCTAGTTAGCAGCTTAATACAGATACAGTAATGTGCTTTTTTTGGTCTTCAGTGGAAGGGAGGTGGGTGTGGATGTGGAATCTGTAATAAGCCGATAACTAGATCAGGTTAATACAGATACAGAAAAGTGAAGAGCTGAGTGAGTGGGGTACTGGTTCATGGTACCAACATAGGATGCTGGCTGAGCTAGCTACACTTCTTTTGGAAGTGACACAGTATGAGTTTCGGGTATATATACTGAACATATACTCAAAGTGTCTTCTCTTCTCTCAGATATACTGAAGGTTGACACACATTTGAAACTAATGTATATTATAAATTACACTTTGCTTGTTCAATAGAATGCATATGTACAGCTTTTCTGTATAAATATTCTGAACTACTCTAGTATTACTTACATTTCTGTATTTTTTAATGTTTTGTACTTCAGCTGTGGCTGAGCCTAAAAGTGGTCAGCACTGATCAGTAAAAAAAAATATAAACAAAATAAAATAAAATATGAGGAGCTGATAGCCAGGAAATAAACTATACACAGGTGTTTGGTGAATATGCTGTGCTTAACTGTAAGCCAGAAAAGATAAAATTAAAATCAGATGCTATTCCACATGCCTAGACCCAACCCAGAAGAGTGCCATTTCCACTAATGTATAAAGTAGAGAATGCAAGCACTTGGTGTGACTTGAAGTGGAACAGAACCAAATGAATGGTGTGTTGCAATTATCCCAGTCATTTATAAGAATGGCAGTTTGAGAATATGCATATTGACAGGATTAAACCTCTCATAATTGAAACATTTAAGTTATTCTACCTGCCCTTGAGGATACTGCAGCTAAGCTGGTTGATGACAAAGTATCTCCACATTTGATGCTTCATGTGTTTTTGGCAGATACCCCATGAGAAACTGAGTCAAAAGCTAACAAAGTTCATTTTGTATATCTTAAGCACTAGAAATATTTAAATGGGAGATGGAAATCTGTTCAAAGGGCAGAAAGGTGCATTTTTTTTGTTGTCATGGATGATGTAATAGTGTTTGGCCATGATAAAGAAAAACATGATCTGAAATTGGAGGCAGTGTTCCAAACTGATCAAACTCAGCTATAAGTTAAATCATTTAAATACTGATTCGGAGAGCCTGACAGTGTGTGACTACAGCTGCAGTATTTGAATGCGAGAATGACTTGGTTCATTTGTAGAGAATTTCATACTGAAGAAGCCTATGTCTATCTAGTACAGCATTGTGTTATACAGAGCCATGCTTGGTTGTGTTTATCCCAGTAGAGAAAACAAAGAGCAACTAAGAGATTAGCTAAGAATTCAGCCAAAAATGTCTGCCCTCAAAATACAATAACAGTTTAATTCTCTAGCACAGAACTACTACCATTGGTTCTAAATTTTTGGTTAAGTGCTAACATCTAATTGAAAAATTTCAGAAACATCAGGGAAATTAAGGAAACATAGAAGAAATGGCAGCATCTCAAAACTTACTAATGTTTGCTATGATGTGTGAAGACTATGGACTATTACAACTGTAATTTGGAGCAGGAGTCTTTGGTTAACCTTAAAAGCCTTCTCTGACCACTGCTTGCAGTTGATTGTGGCCACCACTGACATGCTGTGGGTGACTATTGCACTGGGGATGTTGCTTCAATCTTGGATTCTACTCCAGTGCCCTTTTCTTATTAACAGGAAGTCTACTTGGGTCACATGTTGACCACGCGTGTGATCTTGTGACTGTCTCTCTCTCTCTCTTTCATTGAACCATGTATCAGACATCACCAAGCCATTTGTGAAATGACACCCTAGAATGGCCTCTCCTTCTTTATTCCTGCTGCCCCACCCCACCGATGTGAAACCAGGCAGTGTTCATATCCTGTTCTCCTTCTCCTTACATGAGCATTCAGATCTTCCCTTATCACCACCAACTTACGTTGCCTTGCTTTACCTAGTAGGTCCTGCAGCTGCTGCCTGAATGCATTTTTCTGCACACTGTCACAACGCTGGTGTTGTGTGCAGACTGAGATTACAAATACTGCCTTATCTTTAAACTGGTGTTTGATTACCAGGAGTCTACCACTAATACTGATGATATCCTTCACTGCCTTCAGAAGACTCTCCCTTACTACAATATATTGAACATTTGTAATATATTTAAATGAATATGTGGCTGACAATATCAGCCTGATGCACTGGAATTACAGCCTGTCATTGATGTTTTATTTGCTGCCATGTCTGTGAGCAAATAGCAAGTATTTAACTGTATAGCATGTTTTATTACACAGCTCTGTAATTCCATGTGCATTTATCAGTACAGGTTAAAAGGAAGGAAATCCACACACACCATGTGAAATTTCTGTTTGCATTGGTTGTACTGTCAGTCTTGAAATACCTGATGGGGAGACATTGCAAATGGTATGTAGTAGTGTATTCTACCAAGATGTAACTGGCACACCATCTAAACTGCCACACAATAATATTGACCTGTTCAATTATTGTGTGGACACAATGTTGGCATATCAAACTGCCAATATCCACAACACCTTGAATAGTGCCTATCCTATCATCTTCACCATTGCAGTCATCTCCATGCAAGGAGATCAAATACTCCTCATCAGAGGTCATGCTTTACAGAGAGGAAGGACCCTCACCAGTAATGAAATGAATGACTACATTCTGCCATGCATTACTCCTGCCATAGGACACTACATCATTAGCTCTTTTCCTACCTTGTGGCAATGTACAATATCTTCAACAATGGACTCTAGGTCTGCAGCTACCTGGTTCCAAACTTTAGTTCATCTGCCTGCCGAGAACACTGTTTCCACACAAGAGTTTTTCTTAATTCTTAAGTTTATCCCTGAGTATGTGAGTCTCCTCAACAGTGAAGTTACCGCTCCTGTGTTTTATTCCCTGATGTAACACATTGGGTAGATTTGCTGAAATAGGTTAACAATAAGGTGCCCCCTACCTTATCAAACTCATATCTAGCACTACTGTGTGCACTGTTCAGATTTGATTTTTATCAGTGGATTAATTTTCTGTGTGTGTTTTCGATTAGCCCTACTCTCCTTATACTCAGTAGCTTATTAGCTGCTTACTGGTGACCTGTCTCACTTTTTGAGCCATGAAACACCCCAACGTATTTGACTTTCTATTTCTTCAGAAACCCAGTAACTCTGCAAACACTTGTACTAGGGAAGTAAATTTACATCAATAAAGAAACAAGGGCTCCATGGAAAGATAGTTTATAATGCAATGTATTCCCAGCCTATGGAATAAGTAATCATTACAGAGTAGGTAAATTCTTACTTTGTCTGCCTTTAAGGCTAGTCTTGATGACTGGATGAGTAGAAATAAGTTTACACCAGAGTTATCTTGCACAGCTCTGTCTGACTTGGCAGGAAAGCACTATTAAGTACTAGTAAAGTGTTGCAAGAACTTTTAATTGTGCATACTTAAAGGTGCATGTGAGCTAGGCCTCTTAATGTTTCTGTGATTGTTTGCTAGTATTGTTCCTATGTGTACACTGAACAATTGCAACGTGTAACTTTATTACAATATAATTGGGGGGGGGGGTTCAGGGTGTAGCCTTCAAGATACTTGATGTTGTGCTTCATTTCACGTGATCATGTGCACAATAGCCCCTTGCATTGTTATGGCTAGGTATGAGTAACCCTGGAAAATATGAAATGCTGTTTGCTGTAGCATATGTGAAAGACAAACATTTCTAGGTTCTTACGTTAAAACTGCTGAGTGACCAGCAGTTGATAGTAGTAGCAGTAATAGAATCTTCTATTACGATTGTGAAAGCTGCCAGCCTAGCCAGATAGAATTTTATAGATAATTCTGTCATTTGTAAATATAAATATTGAAAGAAAATACTGTGAAATGTTGAAATACAAGCTTGTTTTCTTAATTGAAAGAATATGCTGTGAAATGTTTAACTTAAAACAATGTAGCAACATTGCCCTCTGATGTAAAGAAAGAGTCAAGCATTTCTTGTCTGTCCTTTGAAGTTATAATTATTTTATGGCTGTCCCTTTGAAGTTAGAATTTGGAGTTGATGAGTCTAGAATGAAGCATCCTGCCTATTGTTTTAATTTAAGGAATAATTACTAGAGTTTACATGTGGAACATCTTTTATGGCTGTAGTTTCCTGCAGGTGCAAGATAACAATTATGTAGTATCTATTAGCCTGGGAACACCAAGAATGTGTGAAATGATGTAATGGGAACAAGGGCTGCAATAGCAATTTAAACAGAAAGAATCAGAAGGCATTAAAAGCATTTTTTGTCTTGACCATCCAACTCACAGCACTGTCTTGCTCATATGTAAGTTATCGTAGACTTGTGTTTTCTTTTAGAAATAGCTAGGAACTAGAAAGATTAGACTAAGTGTTTTTCTGTGATGTCAAAACTGTACTACTGAATTATTTTAAGTATTTCTGTGAGATCTCTGAACTCTTGACTAGCACTGTGTAGTAAGAAGCACTGTCTTGTGTTTTTATTATTTATTATTAAATATTTTAAAACCTTTCAACTGTGGCTGTTTTGTGTAGAGATAAGTTAAGCTCTAAGAGCACATTACATGTATATAAGGATCCTGTACCAAGTCACTCTAATAAGCCTTGACTGTTTAGTTATACTACCAATTGGATAATAATATTGCATAGTAATAATTGGATACCCTTTTAAGGGCCTTTGAGTAGCTGATAAATATTAGCTGGGTGGTGGCAGGGATTTCTACCGTATAGTCTGGGTAAAAGGCACACGGCTGTAGAACCTGTGCCAGCCTTCCCCAGAAGTGTCTGTGTGGTTGTATAGACTCTTATCTCAAAGGGTGTGTGTGTCAGCTACTTAGGCAGGGACACGAAGCACTGGTTGGACAGAGAGGGTGCTGGAGATTTTAGCTTGCCCAGCTGGCTGAGATCTGGACCCTATAGCTGTGCCAGTGGGGAGTCTTATTGGGGACCTGGAAAACAAGGAATCAACCAGCCCTGGACTGACTGTGATCTATGTGTGCTCTTAATGGAAATTACACTTTACTGTGTGTATTTGTTATCCTTTCCTCATATATGAGATGCCCACTCTGATGTTAGTTGTAAGGATTGAGGCTCCTTGATTGCTGGGCCAGGGCATGGGCGTCACATTTATGTTCAGCAGCAGTGGGATATCCACATCACATATTAATTAGGTGGCAAATACTAATTGGCTTGTAGTGGTGTGGGTAGAGTGAATCCTGTAGCTTGTGTACAGTGAGCTTTGAAGGTGTTTCATACTCTAAAACAGCCACAGAGTGAATACTCAGAGTTCAGATCACAATTGTTTTATTTCTTTTGTTAGCTTAGTTAGTCAGGGTGAGCAGGCACCATGTCAGCAGAGGAGTATGGAAAGCTGACAAGGAGCCAGCTGGCGGAGATGTGCCAAGCTAGGGGACTGGTGCATGGAAACCTGACTAAGGCAGACCTGACTGCAACCTTGGTTACAGCTGCATCAGAAAACAGCAACAAGGAGGACAATCAGACTGGCAGTGGAGATATAATACCCTCAGAGAATGGACAGCTCAACCCTTCTACAGTGGACTTAAAAATCCAGCTGGAGCTAAAGACACTTGAGTTGGAGGCAGGCTTATGGAATTAGAAGCAGCTGAGAGACTGAGGTGTCTAGAGAGTGAGGAGGATGAGAAACTGCTATGCCTAAAAGCTGAGGAAAAAGAGAGGTAGCATGAGAAGGAGATGATGACTCTTTGCCAGAGTCATGGAGGTAATGGGGAAGGTTGTAACTGGACCCCAGAAGCACAAAAGGTCAGTAAATTTCTTCCACAGTTTAAAGAGGGGGATACTTTTGATAGTTTCATTCATATGTTTGAGAGGATATGTAAACAGTATGAAGTTGACCAAGGGCTCTGGGTACGGTTCCTGACCCCCTTACTCCATGGTAAAGCTGTAACTGTATTATCTAAAATGTCCGACATTGCATGTTTTGATTATACTGTTGTAAAAAATGCCTATTAGCATTTTTTAAGCTAAAACTTGAAACATATAGGAAAAAGTTTTGTGAGCATAGATGCAAGGCAGATGAAAGTGTGTGTCAATATGTTGCTGAATTGATCACTTATTTCCATAGGTGGGTGAGTGGATGTCAGGTCACCACTTCTGAAGGGCTGGCAGACCTTTTGGTAAGGGAACAAGCCCTTAGCACTTTGCCTGAGGGCATGAGGATCTGGTTAGCTGATAGACAATGTGCTACTTCAGATGAGTTGGGGAAGAAAGGAGACCTATACCTGGCAAGCAGGGCAGCCCTGCACAGGAAGGGGACCCCCAAGTACTGCTCATGGGTCTAAAGGAACCCATGGTAGGCAGCACAGACTGCCACAACAGAATCTGCCAGTAGCAGGGGAAGCCACTAGTCCAGGTACATGTCCAGGAGCTAGGGTTAAATGTTTTAAATGCAACCAGTGGGGCCATTTGGTATACAGATGTGCATGGAGGCAAGGTGGGGAACAAAAGGTGAGGGAGCCAGTAAGTGGAAAAGACAAAATGCCAATAGTAGGTTGTCTTGAGACAACAGGGGTACTGAACTACCATCCTGCAGATGTCCTGATAGGGAAGGACTTGGATGAGGCAGTACCATGTTCTTATGCAGCTACACACAGTCAGGCTAGGAGACAAGCATGTGGGTCTGGTAGCCTGGGGGAGACCCAGACAGACTGCTTACTTGCAGCCAGGACTGGTGAAGTGGTTAGTTCAGCGAGGGGAGCTACTCTGTATTAGTGAGACTGAAGGTGAGCCACAGCTGCTTGGGGGTACTGATGTTCCCTTGGACAGAGTGACTGCAAAGGTAGAGGTGAGTAGTAGTACCCAGGCTGACAGTGAGGCACCACTGTCAGAGGATGCCAGACTTCCTGTGGAAGGGAAGCTGGGAAGGTTAACAAGGAGAGAGTTGAGACAGGCTAAGCTCTCAAACCCTATATTGCAAGGCCTGAGGCAGGTAGCTAGGGAGGCATCTGATTCTCAAGGAAAGGGGGAATCTATATACTGGGACAAAGGGTTACTGTACAGAGAGTGGACCCCTGAGGGAGGGCTAGAAGGTGAGAGAGTACAGCAGTTGGTAGTACCTAGAGCCTACTGTCTGGCGCTTCTAGCCATAGCCCATGATATTCCCTTTGCAGGTCATATGGGCATAAAACATACAAAGAGGCGTATTATACAGAACTTCTAATGGCCTGGAATTTCCAGAGTTGTAACAGGGTACTGTAGGACCTGTGAGCAGTGCCAAAAGGTAGGCAAGGCGGGAGACAAGGTGAGAGCTCCGTTGATGCCTTTGTCTGTGATTGAGGAACCATTTCAGAGGGTAGCTATGGATATTGTGGGTCCTCTGAGTACCCCAAGTTCCACAGTATAGCCTAGTGGCAGTGGATTATGCTACACAATACCCTGATGCAGTGGCTTTGTCCTCCATTGAGGCAGAGAAGATGACAAATGCTTTGTTAGAGATTTTAAGCATGGTAGGTTTCACAAAAGAAATACTGACTGACAGAGGTGCCAATTTCATGTCAGACCTGCTGGCTTGTCTGTGGAAGTCCTGTGGGGTGAAGCACATGAAGACCACCCCTTACCATCTCCAGACTAATGGTCTTGTTGAGAAGTTAAACTCTACAATCAAGTCCATGCTACAGGCATTTGCAGATCAGTTTAACAGGGAGTGGGACAAATATTTGCCCCATCTGTTGTTTGCTTACAGAGAGGTTCCCCAAGAATCCACAGGTTTTTCACCCTTTGAGTTGCTGTATGGGTATATGGTGAGGGGACCTCTAGATTTAATTTGAGATGAGTGGGAAGGTGAGTGAGAGTCTCACAGGGAGTCTGTTGTTGCATTTGTCCTAAACCTCAGGACAAGGCTTAGGGAACTCACGGGCTTGACCCAGGAGAGCCTGGCAGAAGCTCAACAACAGAAAAAGGTGTGGTATGACAGGAATGCTCGAGCTAGTGAGTATGCAGTGGGGCAGCAGGTAATGGTTCTCATTCCTGTCAGACACAACAGACTGCAATCAGCTTGGGAGGGTCCCTACAAGGTGGTAAGAAAGGTATGTGATGATAACTACATGGTGGAACTGCTAGCCAGATGGCAGGGGCACAAATTGTACCATGTTAACATCATGAAACCTTACCATGATAGGGAAGCCCTTGTGCTGAGCATTTGCAGTGGATTGCAGGAGGTGTCTGAGGGAGATCTGGGGACTGATGTTCTTAGTGAGGCTCAGGCTGACCCCTCAGTGGAAGGGGTAGCAATGTCCCAGCAGCTATCTCCTACCCAAGTTTGAGAAATCCAAGCAGTGTTGCAGGAATTTGGGACATGTTCACTGGGAAACCAGGTGCAGCACCAGGTGGATACAGGACCCCAAAGGCCTATTAGGCAGGCCCCTTTTAGAGTGCCTGAGAGAGTCAAACAGACTCTGAGGGAGGAGTTACAGGATTTGTAGGAACTAGGAGTGATTCAAGATTCCATCAGTCCCTGGGCCTCCCCAGTGGTGCTGGTGCCAAAGAAGGATGACAGCACCAGGTTCTGTGTGGACTACAGGAAATTAAATAGTGACACAGAGTCAGCTGCTTACCCCATGCCTAGGACAGATGAGGCCCTAGAGCAGTTGGGTGGGGCTAAGTATCTTACAACAATTGATCTTACCAAGGGTTACTGGCAGGTGCCCTTGACTCCCAGTGCTAGAGAGAAGTCAGCCTTTGTGACTCCTTTTGGCTTGTATGAGTTCACAAAGATGCCCTTTGGGATGAAGAATGCCCCAGCAACTTTCCAGAGGCTGGTAGATAATATCCTAGTAGGAGCAGGAGGGTTTGCCCTTGCTTACCTAGATGATATTGCCATCTACAGCCATTCCTGGCCAGAGCACCTTCAGCATATCAGGGAGGTGCTGGACAGACTACAGAGGGCAGGGTTGACCATTAAGCTAAGCAAATGTCAGGTGGGTATGGCAGAGGTCTCCTACCTAGAACATAGAGTGGGGAGTGGTAATATAAGGCCAGAACCTGCTAAAGTGAGAGAATCAGAAGGCATTAAAAGCATTTTTTGTCTTGACCATCCAACTCACAGCACTGTCTTGCTCATATGTAAGTTATCTTAGACTTGTGTTTTCTTTTAGAAATAGCTGGGAACTAGAAAGATTAGACTAAGTGTTTTTCTGTGATGTCAGAACTGTACTACTGAATCATTTTAAGGATTTCTGTGTGATCTCTGAACTCTTGACTAGCACTGTGTAGTAAGAAGTATTGCCTCGTGTTTTTATTTATTATTAAATATTTTAAAACCTTTCAACCGTGGCTATTTTGTGTTGAGATAAGTTAAGCTCTAAGAGTATACTGCAAATATATAAGTTTCCTGTAACAAGTCACTCTAATATGCCTTAACTGTTTAGTTATACTACCAATTGGATAATAATATTGCACAGTAATAATTGGACACCCTTTTAAGGGCCTTTGAGTAGCTGATAAATGTTAGCTGGGTGGTGGCAGGGATTTCTACCATATAGTCTGGATAAAAGGGGTGCAACTGGAGAACCTGTGCCAGCCTTGCCCAGAAGTCTCTATGTGGTTGTATAAACTCTTATCTCAAAGTGTGTGTGTGTCAGCTACTTGCTCAGGGACACGAAGCACTGGTTTGACAGAGAGGGTGCTGAAGATTTTAGCTTGCCCAGCAGGCTGAGATCTGGACCCTATAGCTGTGCCAGTGGGGAGTCTTATTGGGGACCTGGAGAGCAAGGGAGCAACCAGCCCAAGACTGACTGTGATCTCTGTGTGCTCTTAAGGGAAATTGCACTTTACTGTGTGTATTTGTTATCCTTTACTCATACATGAGATGCCCTCTCTGGAGTTAGTGGTAAGGATTGAGGCTCCTTGATTACTGGGCCAGGACATGGGCATCAGAACCATTACTGTTGAAATTCTCCCTGCCCTATCCTTAACATAATGAAATATTCTGAATATGTGCACCCTTCCATATGCTTGACTTCAGTTTTAACATTTCTTTTTGTTGCATTAATGTTAGCTTTCTAACGAACTTTTGCAGAAATGCAGTAATCAACCACACACAAGATGATGATGGGCCTAATGCAATGTGAGAATAAGCAGCTCACTTAGCTGCTGGACTGCACAATACTGCCTGAAGCATGGTTATGCATATCCACACTTCACATAAGTGTGCATGCATTTACCTCTCTGTGTTTGCCCATGTTTATGCAAACTTGTTTACAATGATGTATGTGTGCAATAATGTGATTCATGCAGCAGTGTGCCTAAAAGCCTCATTAACACAACCAGGTTGGTGTGCAAAGGAGACAAAGATATTTGTCCATCTCACCACTATATATATATATATATATATATATATATAGAGAGAGAGAGAGAGAGAGAGAGGCTGCATGCTGCCCTGGGCAGTCTGCTTAAAAGAAATTATGTACTGACTGAACTAGCACACCAGCTGTGCATGCAGACTAGAATCCCAAGTGATGAACAGTGCTATCATTCTTATGATGACCTGCAGTGATGTCAGCTGCATCAAATTGCCCCGTGGCTTGCAGAAGCCCAAGAGCAGCATCCTGAGTCATTCAATAAGTATGCTTTCACTTTGGTTTCATTACTATATTTAATATATGTAAGGTGGTGCAGTTTCCAAAGTGCTGCAGTTATACTGACAGCTTTGTACAACAACAATTTTGAGTACTTACCACTTGCCACTGTCTAATGCAAATGCAATCAGCATATGATGCGTAGGAAATATATTGCTTTTACGTGCAGTGTTTTATGTAATTTTTCTCTTTTGTTTGAAAAAAAAGCAGTCATTAGTTTACTGAACACTTCTGAGGTCTGTACCTGTCTGCATGTGAAGAGTATTAGGGTTCAGCCTAACATACATCTCAGCAGTTTATGCCATTTATCAAGACAGTGATGGCCACTGCAGAGTTTTAGTTAAGTGGAATCATACCTGCATAAAGAAAGAAAGACCTTAAGTCATCCCTTCTTGTTAGGTTTGATTAAACATTCTTTCTTTATTTGGGTAGGTGGGATATGTGCAGGTGCTAGCAGCCTGTGGGAATACTCTGACAGTTTACATTTCAACAGGTATCCAGATCTTCTAAGTGTACCCATCACAGAACATTAACATACCAGTTCAGCATAAAACTTCTCTTTACAATAGATGTAGCAATGCCTGTACTATTCTAAAATACACTTTCTCTTTTTCCATTTTGTTTTGAAGCACAGAAGGAGACAGATATGAACTGCCACTTCTAACATAGGAGAATGGAGAGGCTGGTCCCCCAAGATTGTACATGGTTCTCCTTTCATGTAATAAATCCTTAGTTAATTTACAATATTTAATTGATTGTATTATATTACTGACTGCTTTCTTCCCACTTCATCTCCCTCCAGCAGAGGGAGACATCCCACCTCTAGCAAGTCCAAGATTGGAATTGCTAGGATGAAGTGGTGGCTCATCCCCTGCAGCCAGCCCAGGGTATTGCAATTACCACCAATAGGAGCAGCTCCACCTGTAGGCTGTGGTTGAGGCTGCTGTTGAGAGGACTTTGGAGGCCTATATGAACAACTCCTTCATCATGTGTAAAACTCATTGACTGGCAGACATAAAACTTCTAGAGACAACCCTCTCAACATCAGGGCATGAAAGCCAGATGCCCTGGAGAAGAGCTGCACTGAAGGTCTCTAGTCTAGCTTGTTAATGTGGCAATTCTGTATGCCCCCATCATCTGCACATCCACTTTATTGTTTCACCCTCACCCTATTGTAATTTGTCCCACATCCTCTCCATCACCAGATGTCCAACCTCTATTTGCTTGACTTCCTTTCCCTTTGTGAACCTTATCTATTTTGTGATCACCCATCTCTGCTTGTTTTTGTATTTTTTTTCCTCAAAAGCTTCATCCATACCCTATCACACATACATGCCCTAGCTTCCCTATATCCTCCTCCTGTTTCACTTACATATGTCAGTAAAAGGGGAGACTATCCCCACTTAAAAAATCAAAATATCCTCCTTACCCACCTCATCCAGCACAACCCTGTTTTGTCATCCTACTATGTTTACCTTCTCTGCTTTTTCCATGTTTTCAAAAGTACTTCTCCACCCCTTTCCACACTTATAAATGTAACAAACTGGTATGCATTAATGGCCACCTACAGAGTAAGGCTGGTGGCAAAGTGGTTTGCTCTGCCTTCCAACACTTATTTCAAGGTATGTATAGCCTTTCACAGTGCAATGCACAATATTAGTACAATGCCACACTTGTCTAGCTTCAGAAACATATGCAGTTACAGTGGACTTCTACATACTTGCAGTTCAAACACCATGTATGTAAGTACTAGTGGCACATTTTCAGTTCAGTTTATATATTTACATCTCTGTACAGTTTATTTGGGTGCTTATTCCTAGGCTGCACATATGTAAAATGCAGGACTGCATTGGCAAAACATCACTGTTCAAATATTCACCTTGCACACTCATGCAATGTATGTCCATGAATACCACCCCTTTTGTTTAAATAGTTCCACTTTGCAGATATGTGTACTTTTTATATATGAAAATATGCATAGATATGATATTTATGCAAACTGTACACTACCAGCACACATTCATGCCATTATATGTGCCCTGCTTCCTGCTTATGCGGTATGTGCATGACCAATGTCCTGTACAACCCAGCTATGTGTAGACATACCAACTAGACAACCACAGGGGAAAAAAAACACATAGTATATAACCACGCAAGCCAGTAATCCAAAAGCTTTTATTATACAAAAATACTCTCTAGTGCCTCAGCTGAACCCACTGTGGTGGTGCTGCGGTAGCATTGTCACCTCACAGTAAGACGCTGTCCGGTTCGATTCTCAGCTAGAGCATGAATGGGCATACCTTCGTTGAAGGTTGTGTGTCAGGGCTGGTAACTCGGCACATAAAAATCAACTACCAATCATTAGCGGACTGGAGTTCCGCTGTGGCGACCCCTAACCGGGAAAAGCCGAAAGACACAACAAACTCTCTAGTGCCTCAGCTCACTAGCCAATGGAGTCAACAAATTCCAATTCCATACATTATTAAATACTATTAACAAGTAACTTCAATTAAAAAAAATCCAATCAAATCATAAATACAATCTTACAATAAAAATTTCCAGGTACACTCTATATTCAATCCAGCAGGTGTCAGTGTTAAAATAAATGCAGTCTCATTTTATAATAATTTATTTTTTAAAACCAAACTGTTTTATGCTTTCACTTGTTCTAAAATAGTAGTAAGTTAAAATGAACTGTTAATAGGCTTTCACGTTTATTATTCTTTATATCTTTAAGATGCTTCTTGCATTATTATTTTAAAAGTCCTTTTGCTCTCTCCTACATAAAAAAGGTTGCATGAGCATCTCAGGGCATGAATTTCTTTTAAAATAAGAATGCAGGAGTCGAGACCATATGATTGAAGTTTTGAAACTTTGAACCATTTAAATGGACATCTCCATGCAGCATGGAACAGTACATTCACCGTTTTCCAAGCTGTAGTGTGATATCGGATTTGGGTTTGCTTACCTCCCTGCAAAAATGTAAAAAAAAAGAAAGATTTCTTTGTTTTAATTTTTTTATTTATATTTTAAAGATTCAAAACTTCGATCTTATGGTCTTCAACCATAAGAAATTCGATGTTGTGAAAGTTCAACATTTAGAAGTAGACCTATATATATATATATATATATATATATATATATATATATATATTTATATATATATATATATATATGGATAGATACAGATATATCAGGAGTGCTTATATTTGTCAGTAAATTGAATAGTAATGTCTTTTGGCTTTTCCCAATTAGGGGTCGCCACAGTAGAATGCCGGTCCGCTTATGATTGGCAGTAGATTTTTACGGTGCCGAGGTGCCAGCCCGATAACAACCTTCAACGAAGGCACACCCATTCACGCATGCACCTACCTCCATGTCTTTAAATGTCACTCGACCATGGGGAGGACATGCAGACTCCACACAGAAGGCACTCCAGCCGAGAATCAAACCAGAGAACCTCTTGCTGTGAGGTGACAACGGTAACTGCTGCACCACCGCGGCCTTGCTGTCATAATGCATTTAATACCATGTGGATATATTCTAGCACTTAGTGCAGAGGACTAAAGGGTTTGAATCTTTATTGCCTACTGTGTGATTTTGAGCAAGTCATTTAACCAGACAGTTCTTTTAGACAACTGGGAATTTTGGCTATACTCCTTATGGGTCTCTTGAAATGCATGCCTAGTAATTACCTATGAACCTATTCTTGGGTGTTGCCACTACATGTTTCTAATGTGCCAGAAACTAGACAGCCATATCATTAATGTCAGGAAAATATAGGAAGCCAACCCATATCTTTCAGATTCTGTGAAATATTTTCTTTTGAATTGCTTTATCCCTGAAATTGGTTAGTACTAAAATATTTCATAATGTTGTGTGCTTATTTTTATCAACTGTATTACAAATTTCTGCATCTATTACTTTACTAATCTATCGAAATATACTAGTTTATGACTCTGTAATCCCTCAATAATTCTGAAGACAGCCTTTTAATGAGAAAAGAGAACACAAGTGTTTTATTTAAGAGGACCTTTAATAATATGAAATCTCAGTCTTGGCTACCATTACTGCCATAAAAATCTATGAACTGAGGTCTTGAAATAATATAAATATTATTTAGACAATAGTCATCTAATGTCTTTCCTGACTGAGTTCATTTAAACACGAGATACAAGATGTAACTATGTATTCAACTGGCTTTGAAACCAAGGGAAAGGGATTAAGGACAGGAATTCTTTGCTATTGCATTCAATCGATTCTGTAATGATGCTTCAGAAGTTTTATAAGAAGTTATTGTATCAAACAACATTGAAAGCCGGGTTTGTAAAAGACTCTGAGAGGATAGGCCGCTTATTTTTAGCCATCAAATTCCATTCAACATAATTCACCCAAATCTGTGGTAAATAGAGAAAACTCATGATTAACCATTTTAAACTCCCTTTCCTTACAGGGTGGAACGAAAATAGACCAAACTTTTCCTAACGTTTCCAATCTCCTTGAAAAACATATATCAGATTCCCCTTATTTTGTTGTACCAAAAAGAAACAGAGAGAGTGAAATTCAAGTTGTTTTAAAAAGGCCAATATAGACATATCCTCACATTTAAAAAGTCAAACATACCCAAGAAGAAAAACTCGAGTCAATATCAGGTCTGTGTAGTCTAGCTCTTTGCATTTACTGTTTCAGATGTTTCATATACCCTTGCCCTCTGGGGGATTTATAGTATTATTCTAAGCAAGGATATTTAATGATTTGACTATATGACCATGTATTTGTATATTAATTAGTAGACTGAATAAGTTTTGATTTATTTGGATTTATGCTGTACCCTGTCAGCTTATAAAACTGTTAAGCTAAATGAGAGAAGGAATTAAGTGATGAGAACTGTGAGCCCACTGATATTATTATATCATCAAAATAAATTATTTATTTAATCCCTCATTTCCTTGCTTTAATTGGCATAATCTCCTTGTCAGCTTTTATTCTGTAAAACTGAACTTTATGCCAACAGATGAAGCACCACAGGAAGAGACATGAGCCTGAATCAGTTCCCTTTTTCTGAGTGCACTTTGCAAATATCAGTATATCAGCACCCAAATAACAAACTGTATTGTGAAATAAGGCCCTTATATTTTTACAGGAATATTCATATTCTCTAAAATTTGAAATAAGTAAGATATGGCAACTGCTGTTTACGAATCTGAAAATATAGTTTTTGCTCTGCTTCTTAGGTTCATAGGTTCATACTAGGCTATCTGCCCTAGGGCATTTATAAGCCTAGCCAGAGTGTGTTTGGCTTTCGCCACCCATTTTAAATTCATTTTGCTATGCCCTTTTTCGAGGTTAGTATACTGTGCCTCTGTCTAGCAGTGACACAGAAGTGATACCCGGGGTAAACCTATGATCTCCCATCCACTCATCAAGATTCCTCTTGAAGAGAGTCAATGAGGGACTCTGCCTAACCTGGACTGGGATTTTATTCCAGAGTGAAGGGAGCCTCTGGGTTATGAATCTGTCCCTCCAGCATGTCCTATTTATTTCAGTGCTGAGGTTCAAGTCTCTCGAGCGTAGCTCGATGGGATTTGGATTTTCTGAGGTGCAGCATGTTCATTAATTCGGGTTTGGACATTACTTTATCGTCAGGCACAGATCGCCTCTGAGCAGGCGGTATGCCACTGAGTAGAGCTGGAGTTTCTTTAACCGGGCAGCATATGGCATCTGTTTGAGCCCTTTGATCTTCTTGGTGAGGTACTTTTGGGGTCTTTCCAGTTGCTGCAGGTGTCTGGTAAGGTACATCCCAAAAGGGCATTGTACTCAATTATGGGCCTGATGAGGGATCAGTAAAGAGGCACGATGACCTGCCCTGATCTAGACGTGAATCCCTTCATGATTAGGTGGGCTATATAAAATGTTTTTCTAACCACTTTGGCCACGTGGTTGTCAAATGAGAGATTGCTATCAACTTGGGTCCCCAGTTCCCTAATTACTTCTTCTGTACTTAATGGATTACCACCTATGTGGTAATTTGTGGGCACTTTGTTTTGCCAAAGGGATGACTATACACTTTTGGCATTTAGCTTGAGGCCATGGCTCTGGCACCAGTTGTCTGTTTCTATGAGGCCCTTTTGGAGGATGCTTGTGTTGGCTGGAGAGTCGATTATGGCGCCCAGTTTGCAGTCATCTGCGAACTTGGTCAGCCACAGTCCTTCCGTGTTGGCTTGTATCTCCGAGAAATATATACCGAACAAGAGAGGTCCCAGGACCGAGCCTTGTGGGATGCCACTTGTAACTGGTTTGGAGTCTGACATGGCTCCAGCAATTCTAACCATGTGGGTTCTGTCCTTGAGCCAGTTTGCAACCCATCTAGTGACATAGGGGTTTATATTTAAGCTGGTGAGCTTATCGATAATGCCCGAGTGGGGTAATGTATTGAAGGCTTTTGCAAGGTCCAGGTAGGTTGTGTGGACCACCTTCCCCTCGTCAATGGCCTTGGTGACTGTTTCAAAGAAATCAACCAGGTTTAAGAGGCAGGATCTGCCCTTAACAAAGCAGAACTGGGTAGGATCCAGTGTCTGTAGGTCCCCAATATCTTTATTTATGAGGTCCATGATAATCCTTTCCATAGCTTTGCAGACCAAGCTAGTCAGGCTTATGGGGCGATAGTTTCCAGGATCCGTTGAGGCACCACCTTTGTGGAGAGGGACCACTGTTGCTGTACGCCACTCTTTGGGTACATATCCTGTAGTAAGGCTGAGACTGAACAGTAGTTTTATGTTTGGGTTTAGCTTTTCTTGGAGTTCATGTAGGACGCAGCCCGGGACACCGTCTGGTCCCATTGATGCTGTGTTTTTTGCTTTGGAGAGGGCGGCTCTTACCTGAGCATCTGAGATGTCAGGGGGGCTGCACTCTGCTGGGATAGATATTTGCCCGTTTGGTGTGTGGGGGGGAGGGAGTTTGCGCTGAACCTGTCAGCTAGGATGTTGGCAATGTCTGTGGGTTTGATGTATTTTTTGTCATTTTGGACTAATTCTGAGCATATCTGGGAATTCCCACCCAGGTTCCTAACATAACTAAAGAAAGCCTTGTGATTATCCTTAGTGTCCTGTGCAATTTTTCTCTCGAAGCTGGCCTTAGACGATTTTATGAGTGCCCATAGTTTTTTGCTAATACTGATCAGAGATGCCTTCCCTTTTTGGGATTTTGCTCTATCATGTAGTAACTTCCTCCTTTTATTGTATAGTTTGTTTATGGTTGGGGTCCACCAGACAGGATGTCTGCCTTTGGAGGATTGGGTCTTGGTTTTATTTGGGATTGCATGATCCATGCATTCCTGAATGTGTTCATAGAATGCGTTTATAAAGGATTCTGCGGTCTGGGCCATATTTTCCACAGGCTCGGGGGCTTTGAAGGATTCCACCTCGGTTTTGAGGAGTGTGAAATTTGCTTTAGAGAAGTTTTTCACTGTGGTTTTCTGGGCAGGGGGTGGGGTCGGGATGTGAATATCCAGTGAGATTAGATTATGGTCTGATCTTACCAGTGAGGGATACACTTCTGGTCTGGAGCATAGAGTCCCCATGTTGGTGATGATCAGGTCCAGTATGTTTTCCCCTCTTGTGGGAGTGGTAACAAGTTGTTCCAAAGCATTTGAGTTTATAAATTCTAGGAACCTTTGGGCTAGGGTGTTGGAGCTAGAGTAATGCTCCCAGTGTATGTTTGGGTAGCTGAAGTCACCCAATATAATGGTGTTTGGAGAGACCTTCATATTTTCCAGTGTTCTCAGGAAGGCCGAGTGGGGTTCCTGGGTTTGGGAGGGTGGTCTGTAGCAGGGTATAAACTGGAAGGCAGTTTTACCCACTGTTAGTTGCACATGGATAGTCTCTGATGCTTTGTGCTGTGCCACCAACCTGGAGGTGTGGGTATCTTTGACGAATATTGATACTCCCCCTCCTTTTGTGGTTCGGTCCAAGTTTTGGGGCTGAAAAGCATGGTATGAGGTATAACCTGGTAGTGCTGGGGTGCTCTCGGGAGCCTTGAACCAGGTTTCTGTTACTGCACAGATATCGATATTCTCCATGCTAAGGAGAGTTTCGAGTGCGTGCATCTTGAGGTTTAGACTTCTGGCATTGAGTAGCATTACTCTTAGTTTCTTATCCCTTGTGATACCTATGGAGGTGGGTTTGCCTTTTGAGCCTTGCCTAAAAAAGGCACTATGGGGGAAGCAAGAGCCTTTGCCAATATCCAAAAGCCCAGGGGTGACAGGTGCAAGCCGTCCCTAGCGAAGCATCATGGCTTGTCGAGCATGTCATCCCAGGCTGACAGGCATTGGATCCCCTTTGAATGACACCAATACTTACGCCAACTGTTGAAATTGATCATCTTGTCTTCATATTGTGGCATCATTCTTGGTGAGGGTAAGATGCTACTCAAGGTCAGGGTCATACCGGCCTGGGCTACATGCTCAGAGAACTCCTCTATGTCTGTTTTCATGTAGTCCAGGGAGGTACATCTCAGGTCATTCACACCAGCATGGACAATGACCGAGTCATATTTGTACTTGCCTTGGAGTGGCCTGAGTGCTTGTGTTATGTGACGGATCCTAGCGCCCGACAGGCAGCTCACCGTGACCTTCTCCTTGTTCAGCCTGGTGAGCGGGACGTCAGTGTGCCTGATGATAGAGTCTTCTATTACAAGTGTATCAGGTGTGTTGTTTAGCCTTAAGGGCTGTGACTGTTCGGCATATTGGCTTTGTGAGCTATGTGTTGCACGTGTTTTGTTTTGGGGTAGCGGTTGCTTGGGTGTCTGCTTTGGAGGTCTCTGCTGCTTAGGCAGATTTTTATTTAGAGCCTTTCAGTATGTTTTTGTGTGTTTATGTGTTTGGTTTGCTGTCGTGGTAGGTCTATGTGAGACTGGAATTGTAGTGAGTGTGGTTTCCTTCTCCTCCTGATTGGTTACGCCAGTACTGAGTTGAGAGAGCTTAGCCTCCAGTTTGGCTATATGGTTGCATCTCTCACATGTGTTGGAATTTGTTGGGAGGAGGAGAGGGTTGTCTGTGTACATGAGGCAGTTGTAACATTGCCTCAAGATTCCCAGATTCACCAGCTGGACCGGAGAGGAGATTGACAACTGACCTTTGGACATGCTAGAATAGTATTGGGAATTCCTTTATAATTGAAAAAAGGGCCAGTGGGGAACAAGGTACTCAAGGGGAGTTTGTGAGGGTGTAGTGCTTTTAATTTTTTAGTGCTGACTTAAATAATTGTTAACTGAGCAAGTGACAGGTAACTTAAATGCAATGTGTTACAGGTAACTTAAATGCAAAAATGACAAGCAGTAACTTTCTTTCAAGTGAAACAAGGAAATAAGTACAGTAAGCAATGCAGATATCACTAGGGATCCACAGAAGCGCTGAAAAGCCGTGTTTTAGGTGGAATTAGCATTTCAGGGAAATAACAAGCAAACAAACAACAAGCATACATACAAACAAAGCTAGATTCAGCAGGCCTGGATCTTTTGAACCTCTTATAAGCTTCTTTTTACCTGAAACATCAAATATTTTATTAAATATTTAAATGTTTGTTTGTGTTTGTGTCTTTCGGCTTTTCCCGGTTAGGGGTCGCCACAGCGGAACTCCGGTCCGCTAATGATTGGCAGTAAAGTTTTCTGTGCTGGCTTGCCGGGCCTAACGCACAACCTTCAGTGAAGGAACGCCTATTCACCCATGTCGCCACACAGAAGGCGCTCTAACTGAGAATCGAACGGGCAACGTCTAACTGTGAGGCGACAACACTAACGCAGCACCACCACCGCAGTATTAAATAAAGAAAGAAAATTATGGCAAAATATATTTACATATTACCTTCAAGTCCAGAATGTCAGGTTTTCATTAAAGAAGTCATAGTACCTGACTGTGTATCACAGGTTCATAAATGAATGCATTTAGTAATAAAACCAAAGAATATAAACTCCCAAGGAGTGAATGCTCCAAACGCCACACACAATCCAAAGATAAAAATAAATAAGAACCACAGGTATCGGAGCAACACAAGGATGTCAGGCTCCAAAATCATCCAATCCACAATAAAATAGTTCAGTTCACGATAAAATGGTTTATTCAGAGACCACAATAAAAATAATAGAGGTAAGCGCTTTCACCCAACAGGGCTTCATCAGACCATATGTAATCACTGAACAAATGCTCTCTTTTATACAGAAAAAGGTGCAAAACCAAAGTCAATTAACAAACTTAAAGAAAGAGGCATATCTACAAATAAAAGACATCCCTGATCTGAAACCTCAGATACTTAACAGTTAAATAAATATACACATATAAAAATACAGGAAATATATATATATTTATATATATCTATATATATATATATATATATATATATATATATATATATATATATATATATATATATATATATATATATATATATAAAGATATGTATAACATATCTATACATATATATCTCTCCATATGCATAATATATATATATATATATATATATATATATATATATATATATATATATATATAGTATCTGACTGTGTGTCGCAAGTTCCTAAGTGAATGGGTTTAGCACCTGACTGTATATCACAGGTTCCTAAATGAATGCATTTAGTACCTGACTATGTATCTCAGATTTCTAAATAAATGCATTTAGTACCTGTCTGTGTATCACAAGTTCCTAAATTAATGCTTTTAGTACTCGATTGTGTATCATATGTTCTTAAATGAATACGTTTAGTACATGAATGTGTGCCATAGGTTCCTAAATTAATGCATTTAGTACCTGAGTGTGTGCCATAGGTTCCTAAATGAATGCATTTAGTACCTGAGTGTGTGCCATAGGTTCCTAAATGAATGCGTTTAGTACCTGAATTTGTGCCATAGGTTCCTAAATGAATGCGTTTAGTACCTTACTGTGTATCACTTGTTTCTTGTACATTGTTTTTGAGAGATTTGTAGGACAGAGAAGTTGAATAGCTTCCCATAGCCTGGGAATTATATCAGAAAAGCTATTTTTAATGCATGATAACTAGTTGAGCTAATGCAAGAGGGAAATGCTCTTGGGTTGTAGAAAGCCTGCCTGACAGTAAGGAAAAGAATGACTGCATTTTTAGAAATTTATAAAAAAAGGAGGGTAGAAGAAGTCTGTACTCTGTCAGAACTGGAATCATTTTTTTTTGGTAATAGTACACAAATGAGTTCACGGTGAAAGAGTAATACGGTGAAAAATCTTGTTTGCAGTTATTTACAAAGCAGGCAGTCTTTTCTTAGGTACTGCACTGACAAGGGGAGATCATATTCCAACTTGGCTAGCAGTATTCCACTGCAGACTGCTGATCTGCTTACAGCAAACCCAGAATCTGAAACTGTCTTTGCCCTGTACAGAAGTTTGTTGATTTTAGTATCTGTTTCCTGCATGCAGTGTTAAAAGCTAACTTTAGGCCCCAGCCAGATTGCTAATATTTGAATGTTTGAATAATTTTAATATATGTGAAGTTGTTACTTTGGATTTACCAGACTGTTGGTGGCACGAGGTAATGTTTGTTGATCTCAAATAAAATGGCTTTAAATTTTTATACTTAAGAATAAGCTGTATTTTGCTTAACCAGACTGGTGGGAGGACAAGACCCTTTTAACTGAGAGTATTAATTACTGATGGAGTGTGGTAGATTGAGAGCTTTACCCTAGACTTAGCTTCTGCTTTACCTGCATGGTGCACTACACTGCTGGTTGTACGGTCACTCAATGCACCCAGTGGGTTCATCTTCCGAACTTATCATCCCTTGTGAACAGGATAACACATTCACCTGATGTAGCTGTGCTCCCCTCAGTGGTAAAGAAAAACCCACTCTATCCTGGGAAACAAAACTCTAATTTGGAGGTACTGAGACTCATCCCAGCCACTTCACAATCATAGATACTTGAGGCCAACAGGCCAATATAATCTGCAAACAACAGAAATGTACCTCTTATGTCTGGAAACTAGATAAACTCCTAGCTTTGGCTATGTCCTGATATTGTGTCCATATAAATTATAAACAGAAGGTGAAAAAAGATACACCCGTGCTGGAGTCCCATGCCCATCCTGAATACAGTTAACCTAATCTCAAGAATATGGGTGCAACTCTTGCTCATGTAATATAGAAACTAAATATCATGTAGCAGCTGCCCTGAAAACCCATACCCTTTCAGCATCTTCCACTGGACATCCCAGGGATAATTGTTTTATGCCTATCTGAGATCAACAAAAATACATATAGACAGGACTGGTAAACAGGTAAGTGCCCACAACCCCTCCAGTATCTGTGCAGGGACAAAGAGCTGATGAATGATTCCACAGCAGGAATGGAATGCACATACACTTCCTGATTTAGGGCTTGAGTAGCAGATGAAGTCTCCTTTCCAGAACTCTTGTACGTTTTCTCAGGGACACCGAAAAGTATGTTCCCCATTAACTAGAACACACTATCATATTCCCCTTTGCCAATATTGATGGTATGCTGTCCCGAATGACGTGGTAGCCATGACATCCCCTACATATCCAGTGCCTTTTCCATTCCCTGATGCATGTCATCCACTTGAACATCTTTGCCATCATGTAAGTCTTTAATCACTGCAGTGATGTCCCCCCAGAGAAAGGAACTCATTCTCACCAGTAACTTGTGTCACTGCATCACCAGTGGAGGACACACCCTCCTGCATCACCAGTGGAGGTCACATTTTCCTGCTTCACCAGAGGAAGTCACACCCTCCTTCATCACCAGATGGGGTAGAGTTTCTACAGATTTGGTGAGATCACACTGGTAAATGTCCAACCCACCTTTCTTAAGCTGCCAAATAGTTTGCCAGAATTTCTATAAAGCCATCTGAAAGTCATTTTTCATTGCCTTACCAAACTCCTCCTCATATAGGCATCTGTTTCAGCAAGCGCCTCATCTGCTGTCTTACTGGTCTGTCAGTTTTCTCTTTACATTTGTTTTCTTCTTCTATAGTTCTGTTTCCCCTATTATGTTTTCATCCTTTTGTCAGATATAATACTGTTGTCTTTCTATTAGTATTTTGCATTGCTCAGTGTTACTAATAATCCTGGCTCTTCTGTTATGTCATTGTAAAATTAGCTGATCTGTTGTCCAAGCCTGAATGTTTCCATACACAGTTGTTTTGTAACTTGGCCAAGGCTAAAAACGGTCCTACTATCTTGTCAAATAAAGTAAGATTTAACTCATGCTTAAAGAACATTAAACGTGCTGCTAAATATAACGGTCCTGATAGTTGCTAGCCACAGCCCACAGTGATACCTGATGAGAAATACTTATCTATTTACTTATTTGCTTTTGCTTCCCGGGAAATTCTGCATGGGAACTAAACTGCCCATTTTCAGCAGAGGTCCTGTTAGAAAAGCTCCAAAATAAGAATTGAAATATGTTTTGACAATTCAAAATAAAAACAGTCAGCAAACATTATTTGCAAAGTACTTTAAAACAAATGGTCAACAAACATTATTTACAAAACATTTCAGAGTAAGGAAATGCATGTTTACAAGATATTGTGAATACAATCAAAAATACTAGATTAATACACATATATCTGTAGTGGACAAAGTTAAGATGGCATACTTCAAAATGTAGGTGTGATAAATATCTATGTTTATAATTACAATATGCATGATACCTGGGCTTGAACTGAAATGAATACTATTTATGCAGAGTGAAAGCAAGTGAAAAAATATTGCAAAAATGTGATGACACATATGGTACAGGAAACCGTTAGATAAGTGACAGGAGATAATCTGTTAGTGTGTATTTATTATGGCTTGGGTAGGAAAACTCAACACACCAATAACTGATCCCACATATCAGAGGGATTATTAGGAGGGCTATACATGTGGCTGAAGCCATGAGTTCATCGAGGTTCTTCAGAGGAGTATGACGGTTCCAAAGGAAGTACCTAATATTCTCTATATCAGTGTACGTCCCACTAATTAGCACTGGGGGATTGTATGCTTCTGATGAGGAAGTTGGTGCCACATTTAAAAGTATTAGGCCATGAGCATCCAGTTAGTAACCATCTAAATAATGCATAATGCATAGTTTCATGACTTGGTAACTTCTCATATCAAAAGGGCTGTAATTAAATAAGCAGGTCTGTACAGTCAGCTGATACCACTTTGCCTTTACTATTAGACTGTTAGTTACCAACTTGGGAGGCAAGAAGCATGGATGATAAGCTTCTAATAGTCCCACTCAACCAGCCTGTAAATTCACTAGGAAGGCTGAGGTCAGTGAGAACCCATGAAAGGACAGGGCCTAAGTACATGAGAGAAGTGTTCATGGATGCCATTTAAGCAGTGGGACTAAGTAAATTAGTAATCTAGGAAAAGTAACAGGAAAGAAGCAGAAAAAACAGACTACAGGAAAGGAATACGCTCTGTCCATCAGGCCATATTACATGGATGATAAATAGATTAGCATTATCAGTTAGCCATCTTTTTAATGTGTTCCCTTTTCTTTAGTGAATCAGTTTATATAAATATTATACTTAACAAATGAATCCTGAACAACTAGGAAATTCAACATAATAGCAAGGCCATGTTGTTAAAACTAATTTGTAATATACCAAATATGTGACCTTTCCCCTTTAGATTAAACAGAAATGGTGCATTTCCCCACCAGATGAAATAACATAGTTGATACTGTATACAAGATTTATATATTTACTAAGGGTATAACAACTACAGTTACTCTTCTTATCCACAGGGGTAGTAAAACGTTTTATAGAGACAGTTACAATCTGATTAGAAGTTACTTACGTAGTTGGCAATGGGTGGTTGAAATTCTTGGCAAACGTATAACTTACTGGTGGGATATTTTGTGTAACAAACTACACAGTGTGACTAATAAATGCAGCATTAGTACAGGACATAAAACCAGTTACAACAACCCTACGTTAGTGGAAAATAGATAAGCTATACAAGAAAAAAAACACATCAATGGAAAATATCCATCTTATCTTCTACTAAACAAAGAACACATTAAAGTCAAGAACTAGGATACTTAAAGTAATAAAGCATAGCAAGATGATACATGACTGCAGTCTGACTGTAAATGGTGATATTAACTCGAAAAGTCTTTTTATATTTACTATTCCCAAATTATTTGTATTTATGCAAATAACATAGAGGTCTATGGTTAGGACTCTGATAATAACCAGGTTGTTGCATGTCTAAGGTTTAGATGTTAAAAAATTCACCTCAAGAACAGAGACTGAGAGGTATACTTTGACTTCCACACTGAGAACACACATCCTAGCTTATGATCACAGACCCAATCAGAATTCTTTGTAGTGCATGGAGCCTAACCTGCTTTGATGTGCAAAAGCTGAAGAAAAAAGTGTAGTGGCACTAAAGGTTTTACAACTTTAAAAGCTGTAACACATTTACTGCTGCCACATGGACTGCAGCCACCACAGAAGAGTGGCAGGAAGTTTCAGAAGCTGTTAAAGACCACCTTCCTGATATTCTTCTGTGATGGACACCGATGTCTGTTAAAGCTCTAGTGTGAGATTAGAGCTTAACAGCAGTGAGGTGTGTTTAACAAAAGCTTGCCAAGCACCTTTAACAAGCTTGCCCTTTTCCCAATTTTGAGCATAATCACATTGCTCCATGAACTACATCTCTCTAAATATCAACAGTGAAGTTACAGTATTCAATAGCAGCTCAGTTCTGCTGAGATCTACACTGTTCAACTACGTTTATCTACAGTTCTAGGAACTAATTTTGTTAGGTGTATAAATTATGCAGATGACTGCAAACTGAATCTCGCAGTATCATCTATTATTGATGAACAAAAACATTAAAAATGTTTAGTCTTGCAGTTTGGTGAAAAGAACCTTGCACATTCATGTTATCGCTACCACCCTATCAGCAATGTAACAGTGTGCAAATGCAGACTCAAGTATGCTAGCTGATTAAAACCACAACGATTGTCATGGAAATCAAAAAAATAATTAAATTATTTTCAGCACAGTTTATTTTGAGACAGTCTCCTCAATCATAGACTCCATTTTATAAAAAAAAAAAATATATATATATATATACATATATATATATATACACACACACACACACACACACACACATCCATGTGTGTGTGTGTGTGTGTGTATATATATATATATATATATATATATATATATATATATATATATATATAAAATGTTGTATGACATATCACACTATAATGGATGTTTGTGTAATTTAATCCCTAGTGATTGTAATAAAGTCAGGAAGTCATCAAAGATTCTTTATATAACCCATGCAGTATATGAATCACATAAAATATCCTGAGAGATTATCAACCTTACAATTATTCTTTAATTATAATAAGGCCATAGGATTAAGTTTCCAAAAACTCGATCATAAAAAAAAAAAAAAATACTTTTTTTACATTTATGCAGGGGGGGCAAGCACCCCTGGCACCCTTTACACCCCCTGAAAATTATATATATCAACTCCAAGATTGCACTACAGTGAAGAAAAGGGTAAATTTCCCAATCCTCACTGTATCACAATCTCCATTCAATAACTTTGAGTATGAATTTCAAGTTTCTGAAAACTCGATCAACTGATAGGGATCCATATAAACCATATAACCATTTATATCTGTGTATATATATATATTTAAGAGAGTATAGGAACATTGGGTATTAATATCAACAAACATGGTATGGTAAGCAGGACACAGGCAGAGATATTTTCCTAATGTTGATGTTACCCACATTTCTTTCACCTACAGATCATTTCAGAATAATGTAATTACTTTACGAAATAAATTTCTACTGCAGATACGCTCTGGTTATTTAATTGATAAGCTTAAATTGAAGCTGGGCAGTATGTCTACAAATCTTAAGTTTAAAACTTTGAAAGCTGGTATAGTTGTGTACAAACAAATTGTAATAAGACTAGTAAAAAAGGAATAATTCCTTATTTCAATAATACAAAGTCCTCAGCAATACTCATACAGTTATTCAATCATATGTATAGTCAGATATGGCTTCATTGCAATACAAAGAATGAATCACTAGGCAGTATGTAAAATTACATGAAGAATGGCAACTTCCTTAGCAAGGTGTACAGCAACTCAGAGGCTGTATACAGCTAGACACAGGTCTTTTAACACTGGGGAGCATACAAATCCAAGGCTGTATGCTTGCAAAACTAAAGGGAATGTGCTATCAGGCCAGTCATGGTACAACGTGAGACAGCATTGTGAATAGCCAAAGTAAATTGAATGTTAAAGGTATGCTGGAATAAAATTCATACATCAGCCTTATTTAAATCATTGTTCTCTTCACCCAGAGTTTATTCAGTATGATCAGAGTTGTTTGATATAATTTGGAAAAAGTGTTCAGCATGGTATTTATCAGTCAAACAACTGATAAGGCTGGTATGACAAACCACCAGCTCTGCCACACCACTCCCCTCTCACCTGCTTCAGTAAGCACTACAAACAGTGATCACCAGATCACCAGAGATAAGCTCAGGTTATTCTTCTGTTGAGGTGTGCCAGCTCATACTAACCATGTGAGAAATCTAGGTAGGCTAACGTGAAGCTGAATCACTCAGTAGGAAAAAAAATCATTTACCCTAGCAGTCTCGCCACTTTTGTAAGTGTAATTATTCATAAGTACTAAAATGTGCCTAGACTAGGAGGAACCATGTGCATCAGGTGTAACAGCATAATGCTCAAACTATCAACAATTCAAAGCAGCACACAGAGAGTGATGATGTCACCCACAGTATACAGTAAAGCAGCACTCATCACCCACAGTATACAGCAAAGCAGCACATTCAGTTATGTGGGTTGATTCAGTGTAAAATATGCATCTGAAATAAATCAAGACAAGCTAAACTAAGCTAATGTCCTAATTACTAGAAAGTACATAAACTGGTTAAACAGCATCAACTCTAAGGGAACTAGTATAAGAGTCTCTAATACAAAACTTGTTATATTATAAGGATTATCAAAATTACATTGAATGTGCTGATGATACATAGGACAGGCTGTATCCCAGCAGTGCCTAACGATAGACACAAAACACTCAAGTCTCTGCCAGCTCTATGTTGAAGGTGTTGTTGATATATAGGCCAGTATGTGTCCCAGCAGTGCTTAAGCATAGACAAAGAACACAGATGTCACTGTTAGCTCCTTGTTGAAGCTCCTAATGATACGTAGGACAGGCCGTATCCCAGCAGTGCCTAACCATAGACACAGAACACTCACTGCTCTGCCAGCTCTATGTTCAAGGTGCTGATGATATATAGGACAGGCAGCATTCTAGTATTGCTTAACCATAGACACAGAACACTGATGTCTCTGTCAGCTCCATAACATACCTTTGTGCAACTCTGACTCTACCTGCCTGCAATCTGGCACTGATTAGGATCTGGCAATAAGTACAAATGGCATCTTGCCCATTCTGGTGTGAGCAGTAGTTTCTATTTGTCATCTTTGCTTCAGTAAAACTCTATTCATGTCACTTGATCCAACAATTTGGTTACTTTGGAAACTTTTTGATCTACCTGAGGTTGTCCCACCTCAGAGTAGGTAATAGTAGTTAAAGAGATGCACAGGATTTTAAATATACACTTAAATTATGTAGTTGTATGGATATGGATGTTGAGTAGTATTGGTTTTATAAGTACCACAGCACTTTTAAACATGAACTAGGTTATTTGAAGGTAACAAACAACTTTTTTTTTTTTTTAATTGATTATTTCTTTATGATCTAATTAATGGGTTTGGCCTATTAAGAGTGTTATATATGCTGAATGGCCACACAGTTATTTCACCTTAAAAGCCTTCATTAGAAGTTGTGGAAGACTTACTCTACACTTAAGACTGGTGCTTAGATCCTGTTTGCTGTAATAGGTGCAGAAAGTCAGTTCTGCAGATAAGATTAGGGATGATACAATAGGAATCTACCAGAAAACCTGAGAGTGATGAGGGACCCAGACAGAAAGTCACATGGCAGCTCACCCATCCTGAAAACATTGGCTGCTCTGAGTCTCATTGTAGGAACACTACATCTAGGTCATGCTGCAGATATGGATTACACCCACAGATGCATAGCACCTCTCACTAATACCACCTTGCCTTCTGCTCCTTGCTTTAAATACAAATAGTATTTCTGAGCTGCTTCAACAGTTTAGCTACAGTTAATCCCTTCAAGTCAAGGAATGTAATACAAATTGTTTCTGTCATGGCCCTAACCAAGACCTTTTAAAACTCTAGGAAAAACACATTTTAGGTAAACAATAGAACACTAAAACAAGAGCAAAACACAATAAGGCAATGTGAGTGTACAAACTAATACACAAGAAATACAAAAAATAAATAAATAACTACTGAGTGGACTAAACCTATCATTTCTCTCAAATCATATTCAAAAACAAAAAAGTGGAGTTAAAATAGAATTGTAGTCCTCGTCTACATGATGTGGGTGGACCCCTTCGTGCCCTCATGCAGGGAACTTTTCCTTTATACTCACTACTCCTCTACTTAATGTAGTCATCATTATTGTCTCCATTGCCCAAGTCACTTCCGTCTGCCCCCTGCTGCCTTTGCGTAGTACTTTCTTTTTACCTCTGATACAGTCTTCATTTATCTACTTTATTCTGCTTTCATATAACAGGCCTCTTATTTCCTACCACCCTTCCATCAGCTTGCTAAAAGCATTCAGCTCCTAGTCGACTGAAATGGAAACTACCGGACTAAAGACCTCCACATTCTCTCAGGCTCTCTGTACTAGCACATGGAGTCATTAGTACTCTTTTGTCATGCTGCTGGTCCTTGTCATGGTTAGAAACTTCTAATGACGGTAGGGCATATATCGTCTTCACACACTTCTCCCCCTAATTTTTCATCTCTAAATCCTGTTCTCTGCTCCTTCCACCAGGTCACTAGTTCTGACATGGATAACTGTACAAAGCAATCCATGTAATAATGTGCTTTACTGGCATATTTTACACTGAATAAAGCGGATTAGGAAAGACTGACTATAGATGTTCCAGTCATTTTCAGAATCAAAACTAATTTATAGCTCACAACTATTACTATAGAAGTGTTACATGCATGCAGCTTTATGTGAAGTGCACAAGCAATTTATAGATTTGGTGTAAAATAAGTTATTCCTTTTCTCAATATAATTGTATTAGGACAGAGAAATAAATTACTAAGGCCATTTAATAGTTAAGTGGATCATTCCTACAGAGGAAAAAAATGACTGAAAAAGATAAAGTTCATCCTTATAAACTTTCTTGATATATTCCTGGTGAGTAACTTGTAAGCAAAACCACCAAAAGAAATTCAGGTTATAATGTTGCCATGTTTGTCATTTTTGTTAATTTCATGAAGATCTGTCAGAAGCTGTAAGTAGCATTAAAGAAATAGACAGAAAATTAAAAGGGCAGGATAAAAAAGCACAAATTGCTAGCAAAGCATATTGCACTACACTAATGCACTAACGAGGGAAGGCCAAAGACATATCTCATTAAATTTTAGCATATAAACCAAGTTAGTCATGTGACTCCAGGTTAGAAAACATTGTCGTAATAAACAAATAGGTCAATTAATCATGATATGTGACAAACACATTAATCTAACTACCATGTGTTATTAGTTACTATGAGAAAACACAGCAAAAAGCCCAAGTACTGAGTAAATAAATTACTAAATTATGGAGATAAATTATTTGTCCACAAAAGTAAATCATGTATGAAACCTGAATTGCTAGTTCACATTAACATTTGCAGCAAAGGTACGTCACAAGAAGAGTTATGTCTTAAATACCAATCTTTATCATCCATTTACAATTTTCATACCCAGAATTTTTCAGCATACAATATTTTTTCACTCCTTTAAAAGGTACTACTTATCTGTTTTAAACGGAATACAGTACTTTAGAAAGAATGGACAAAGTAGTCTCAAAAATATGACACCACAGATTGATAAGTAGATCAAATAACCAAAAAAAAAAAAAAGACACAGGACATATTTTCACATTTAGGTCTCCAAGAGGTTTTCTTAATGAAAACATTGTGTAGTAACATAAGTGACTGATTCTGATTTTATCTGATGAACACCACACTGCTACACTTTTGTAGCCATATTACACCATATTTACTTATCTTGTTTCTCTCTGCACATACCTTTCATACACAGGCTCTCTTCTAGTACAAACCAGTTATAAATTAGACACTCCTATTTTATCAGATTGTACAATACCCAAATATTTTCTTGAATGAACTATGTGTAAAAAAAAAAGAAATAGTTTAAAAAATTTCTCATGTTCTAAGCAATCAACAGACACTGCTGTTACCTTAACCCGTACAGAGTATCTTCTATATTCCATAGAAGACTTGAATCGGACTCAGAAACCTTGGGCAAAGCAAATTTAAGTGATGATCAGCCATGCGCATGGTATGCAAGATTCAGAAAACCTAACTAAAGGATGTGGCTAAGCTAAATAATGCCATGCTATATGTTAATGATTACATAGTGAGATACTGTGTATGATAATGAGCCAAAACAAGATGGCAGAGTAATTCAAAAACATTTAAATGATGCACAGTGGAGCTGCACCTACTGTAATTTTGAACTTGGCCATATACCTATATTCAGAAGGCGTACGATTGCGGAATTATTTTGGGGCTGCTGCAGCATTAATAAACATGTATTTGTAGGAGGCTGTCATCATAACTACAGTGCCTGATGATGCACAACATTGCTCCTGCAGGGGCTGGGTGATCTAAGCATGTTTAACATTTCAAATCCTGCATGACATCGACATTATAGGAGAGTACCATTTGAGAGAAACCCCATACAATGAATTATGGACATATGCTGGCCTCATTTGAAGCCCTGCTGCAGTAGTGGAGTACCAATTCCAGTGCTGGGAATCATGGAGTACCTATCACAATTTTGGGTGTCATGGAGTACCTGTCACAGTGCTCGGAGTCATGGAATACCTATCACAGTGCTGGGAGTCATGGAATACCTATCAAAGTGCTGGGAGGCATGTAGTACCAATCACAGTGCTAGGAGTCATGGAATACCTATCACAGTGCTAGGGGTCATGGAATACCTATCACAGTGCTAGGGGTCATGGAATACCTATCACAGTGCTAGGAGTCATGGAATACCTATCACAGTGCTAAGAGTCATGGAATACCTATCACAGTGCTAGGAGTCATGGAATACCTATCACAGTGCTGGGAGTCATGGAATGCTTATCACAGTGCTGGAAGGCATGGAGTACTAATCACAGTGCTAGGAGTCATAGAGTACCTATCACAGTGCTAGGAATCATGGAATACCTATCACAGTGCTGGGAGGCATGTAGTACCAATCACAGTGCTAAGAGTCATGGAATACCTATCACAGTGCTGGGACTCATGGAATACCTATCACAGTGCTGGGAGGCATGGAGTACCAATCACAGTGCTAGGAGTCATGGAGTACCTATCACAGTGCTAGGAGTCATGGAATACCTATCACAGCGCTGGGAGTCATGGAATACCTATCACAGTGCTGGGAGGCATGGAGTACCAATCACAGTGCTAGGAGTCCTGGAGTACCTATAACAGTGCTAGGAGTCATGAAATACCTATAACAGTGCTGGGAGGCATGGAGTACCTATCACAGTGCTAGGAGTAGTGGAATACCTATCACAGTGCTGGGAGGCATGGAGTACCTCTCTCAGTGGATACATAGGTATGTTGTGGCTTTACATATATTAACTACAGCAACCTTTTAGCGACCTACTGAGGACATGATGAGGGTACCTCAGGCATCTATCTTGAAGATACTCCATCTGTTTATTGATGTCATGCTTCAGCATGTATGACAGCATATGTGGTTTGAATGTACCCCAGATGAGAAGGAAAATACTATGTGTGAGTTCTGTAATACAGCCCATTTCCATGATGTACTGGGGGCCATAAACTGTAGCCACATTGAAATACAGGTACTGCTTGGTGAAATGAGAAGGCAGTATATGAACTAAAAAACGTATCACTCCATCAACTGCCAGGTTGTCTGTAATGTACAGGGTATCATCAGTAGTGGGTGTGCAGACCAACCAGCCAGTTTTCATGACTCCCACATATGACACACCTATGACCTATATCAACAGTTTGTGAAGGGTGACTTTCCACAGGGGTATCTTGTTGGTTCTGTTGGATATGTCCTGGAAGCCTGGCTCATGATACCCATTAGAAATCCACGCAATAAAACAAACCAGGGATATAACCGGCACTATCACAAACCAGAAATATTACTGAGTCTGTGTTTGCCTACTGAAGGCATGCTTTAGCTGACTGTAATCATCCGGTGGTGCCCTACAATATGACCCTGACACATATGCCAAAATACTGACTGTGTATGCAGTGTTACAAGTTACACAATATTATATTTAGGAAGCAGATACTGCAGGGTTACTTCTTGCAGGGGAAGCTGTTCCAACCACAACAGGCTGTGGCAACTGAGTGAGACAAGTAGAGAGAGGAGGAGGATCCAGTAGCAGGGGATGACAGTGCCAGATGGAGGTGCCACAATACACTATGACACTTGCAAAGAGGTAGCAGATTGCACAAAGTTTTATGACATACGTACACATGAGTCAAGCAAAAACAGTAAAAATAATGCATGCAGAAACAACACCAGGCTGTGCTTAACCATGCATATGCAAGCCAGGCTGTGCTTCAGACATATGAAGCCACCAAGGAACAATGTACAAAGGACACGGCACAGTTATTATCATTAGCACAGGTGCAGAAGGGAGTTCAGCAGCCTATTCTTCACAGAGAAGTGTGTGAGTGTGAGTGCTGATGTAAACAAAAAAGGAACAAAAATGTTTTTATGGCAAGTGTCAGAACACGTGTCAAGAAGGGCTGGGGTCAGTGGATGTGTGTGAAGTGCTGGAGACTCTGATGGTTTATGAGTGTGGGAGGATCTGCGGGGCCACAGCATTAGCAGTTGGTGCAATACTGCATTATGGCTTGGCTTACTGGACAAGTCCAAGACATTCATGCCAGCCTCTCATGCATGCCCCCACCCACAAGAGTTGCCTCTGCCAGGAGTTGCACTGGTTGTACCATGACCTTGATGTACTATGTGACCTCGACTGATATCTGCTAGGAGATATGCCAGCATGATGATAGCTGTGACCATGGGGATGACATCTCCTGGATGTAGATACCTCCTCAATAGTTGTTGTTGTAGAAGTGCTAGCACTGCAGCAGCAGGATTTCTCAGGCCAATGCTCACACTGGCAAACCTGACCAGCTTTGATGATGGCCCCCTTGCTCCTGCCACATGAACCAAAGGAGACACTGCATGATCCCATGTGTGATTCAGTCTAACCAAGGAATCACATATGGGATATGCACTTCTACTGGTTAGCATGCACACCATGGGTCAACATCACAATCCATTCCAATGCTGTGGGGGTATTAGCCTGTGCCTCCATGATGGCCCTGCACATATGTGGGTTTGCAGTCACAGACACCCCAAATTCAAATAAAGGGTGGTAACTATGACTCCAGTGAGCACCATTACCTAACACCCCCCTCATGGAAACCCTGTCTATGGGTCAAAGGAACAGGTTCAGACATCTGTCCACTAACAGCCAGCACAATTCCCTGATCAACAGTATACCCATTAACATGTTTTTCTCAGATGACTGTGTAGCCTGGGCATCATCAGGCATACAGAATGTGTTCATGGTGTATGTAGGGAATGCAGATGTCAAACATAAACTCTACACCCTCCCCCACAGCCTCCAACATTAGATGTGGGGCAGTTCCATATTGCTGTTGCCAGATAAAGAATCACCTGTGAATAGATCAAAGCAAAAATATATCCAGGGTAAGTGTGGCCCAGCACCATAACTACCCTAGCAACTGATATCTTTGCAACTATATGCATAATAAAACTAATACCTCTGGTCACACCTTGTGCAGATGGTCATGCTGGTGGACACCCATGCACCTGTATAACACACATCAGGCAGATTTAATGAAGCTTAGAGTGACCAGGAGGCAAAGGAGTCTTGCACTGAAATACGATTACACACCTGTAGCATTCAGAGTTGAAACTCTCTGGGGCATGTACAGCTCTGCCCCAGCATTCTTTGATGGGAGGATGAACACCAGTCACCACCTCCGTATTGCAATTATAACTTAATTTAAATACACAATCTGCCACGTTGTGCCATCAAAAGATATACCATTATGCCCTTTTTGTCTCTTGCCCCTGAAGAGATCAAAGGGAATAGGCAAGCTGCACAAGAGCTGACTGGACAGCATAAGAGAGCACCGGGGTCTTTATACATGCTTGCATAAACAATGACTGGCTTTTAATGGCAATACTAGTAGGATTAATAAAAGGATGCATAGTTTTCACACAGCAGTATCTCATTTGTTAATACTGGTATAGCTCAAAGGTAGCAGTATGACTGTGCAATATTTGACAGGTGTTTCTGCATGTCTCTATCTCCTGTACAGGTGGACAAGTGGGTCATGATATTAAGCTTCTATTCTCACACTGTGAAGATTTATGAGAGCTCAGTTTCCCCTCTTTCACCCACAGTTGTGTTCTCATGAAAAGTATTTCAGGTATATTTTTCTGTCACAGTAATATTACTGCAGCAGTACACATTCTATATATATGACCATCATTATTAGTTTGGTGTACATTTTACAAAATAATATAGATGTTTGTTAGCGTTGTCTGTCACCTGTGAGTAACACAATGTGTGTGTGTGTGTGTGTGTATATATATATATATATATATATATATATATATATATATATATATATATCACACACACACATCTGAACAGCATGTTTACTTTGTATATGTACATTAGTCTCAGACATCAACATGTATCTGGAATATGGCATTATGTATCCAATATCTGAAAATTTACTATTAAAGAGATGCACAAGAACATGCACCTGTGTGTGAGTTTGCGCGTGCATGCGCGCGCACACACACACACACACACACACACACACACACACACACACACACACACACACACACACACACACACACACAGAGCTATAGATACATAGTTTTAATTTTGATAAACTGGGAGCTCAATGTCAACGTTATTTACTCCTACTGTATTTTTTTGCCGAGGATAGTCATTGATTCATCACTCACAGAAAATGTATGCGGTGCCATGTCTCTGTAAGAAAGTCAGTGGGCTGCTGGAAGGAAAACTTTCTGAATTCATGAGTAAAGTAAATCACTTTTTAGCAAAGCTGTCTTAGCCACTTCACTATTATTATTTTTAAGAAATGTAAACAAAATATGACATCATCACCATCACTGATTTCTCCTAATAAACTGGAATTTCAGTGTTATCAAGCACAGAAATGGATCTCTTGATTATGAATATTTAGAATGTTTACAACTACATCTGAATTATATAAAAGAGACAAGAAGTGCAAACAACTACTTTCTTACACATAGCTAGACAGGAAGCTACCAATATGTATGATACATTTAGGTTGTCTAAAGATGTTAAAACAACTTTTAATGCTCATAATTTGTTAGAGTTTGCATTTATAGGAATACAAGAGTGTATTATTGAAGATGCTATAAGATAAAACACAATGTATATAAATATCATATGACACTAACTCTGTATGAACAAAAATGAAGGCCCATAGTTATGCAATAACTTAAAAGTATGCTTACCCAGTTTATCCAGAATTCTTAATATTAAGACTTTGAAGCAAAACCATTCTTCAACAGAGAAAGTAGTAACATGTTAATCTACAACTTTGCATTTCAATGATAAGCAGTTACCTATTTCAATGTTCTGAAGGTAAAACTTCAACAAAAACATTAAGAAGGCAAAATCTCTACTATTTACTATCAAAATATAAATTAAGCTACCAGTGTAATTTCACAATCCATCAGCTATGATAGCTCTTAATGAAATTTTGCTTGTGTTATTTATCTACAGAGATGTAAATATTATAAATACCAGACAGCTGTACCACCATTTTCTTAAGTTAAATAAATTTAACAGTGAATCTTCACAATTCTTTTTGTTTTATTAACAAACGACTTCCATAAACTAAAGAAAAATTAATCTCTTGCTAACCATTTACTTGTTATGAAAAGTTTAAACCAGAAGGACACTAAACAGAGCACAGAGCACATAGTAAACATCCAGTTAGATCCTTTCCATAGATAAAAGAGAACAGCAGAAACATTGTTCAATCTCAGACTCCATACAGGTTTTGTACCAAGCAGACTTACATGGATGCAGGCAATTACAGACTCATAGGCCTGACCAGCCTCATATGCAAAGCCACGGCAAGAGATCATTGAACTAATTAATAATTTCATTAGGAACCTACAAACATTGGACCCATCACAGTTTGGATTTGTCAAGGGCATACCTCGACCTAGTCAAAGCTCTTGAAACAATTCCCCAGTCAGGCATAGCAATAAACCTAACTAAACTGAGAATAAACCCGTGTCACCCAACAGATTGCCAACTGCTTCAGAGATCGGCTGCAGTTAATAAAAAACAGGGGAAGATACCTCCACAAATGGAACAGTTACAGGCAGAGTCCCCCAGGGTTCTGTACTGGGACCTTTTCTGTTTGACATCTACTTTCCTGAAGTAAAAGCCAATATAAAAGGGCTCTGGCTGACTTTGCAGACAGCTGCAAGCTAGGAGCAGTCATTAAATCCTCAAATGACTTGGCCATCCTGCAGGAAAATTTGTCCCAAATAAATAACTGGTGTCAAAATCGTGGTCTGAAACTAAATGCCAAAAATACATTATTGTATCCTTTGGGAAGTCATCTACCCCAAGGAACTACCACACTGACAGTTCACCTCATTAGGTCAGTCTCTGAGTATAATGCCCGCTTTTTCATGTATCTGTCCAGACACATGCAACAACTGCAACTCCCACAGAGATATTTTATTAAAACGATACAAGGCCCAAACAGCACGACTCAAAGCCCTGTCACTATACTGGATATCCTACACACTACTAAGAGGAGACCTGTGTCTATCAATCTGAACCCAACACTGACAGATTTGCTGCAAATCAGCAAGTCTAATATCATCAGAAATACTCATGTAGAGATCTAAACTTCTTCTGCAACATCAACAGAACAGTTTGAAGGGTCATCTCACAGAGGATACTGCTGCTCTGTAACAGACTCTGTATCCACATAAAGCAAAGTTCATCTCTGTTCATATTCAAGCATAACTTGGATATATGAATAGGAAACAGAAAATTTACCCCATCACTGCCACAGTATTACTAACGGACAGAAGCAGCTCCTAAGTGGTGTATCCTATTGCATGGGTCCCCTCAAATTATCTATGTTGTGATATCAGTTATTATCATTGGGGTAATACATAGTTACTGACCATGGTATGGGTAAGGCCAATCTATAACCAAATGGGGTCGGTTAAATGGAGCAAAAAATGGAAAATGGCTAGGTTTAAGATGGTCTGCAAGAGCAACTGGACTATTACTTACATGGACCTATGAACCTACCATGTCACCATTACAATCTGTCTACTTTACTAATAAAATGGCATTTACTAAAGTCATTTAAGATCAGATTCCAAACATTTTGAAAGATTTATAGGCCCAGAATCTATGTTATAGATCTGTTACTGAGCTGTCATTACAAATTAGTTACCATGAGTAAGGTAGTACATCCACTACAGCTATTTTGTGTGTAAATAAAATAAACTATGTGGAACAACATAAACTGCAAGTGTTGAAGCCTTGAGTTTGGCAATATTTTATACACATCATTCCAGACTGCCTTCCATTCATACTTGCTACTAACTGTGTATATAGATATCAGAAGAGAAATTATAATAGAATTATATAACAATGATAGAAACATTTTTATCAGACAGTTCATCCAGGAAGATACCAGATCAAATGTACCTTTGTTATTCTTAAGTGTGTTTGTCTGTGTTGGGGGAGGGGTTAAGCCTGAGTGTGGCAAGTGTAATCAAATTTTATAAGCTAGGGGGTTCAATTGTCATTTGGATAGCATTGTATTATTATAAATTATTTCATTCTTATCTATCAAATAGGTTAAAGAAACACTGGAAAGAATTAGAAACTGTTTGGCCCTTAATGGTTGATTATTAAGAATAATATTAAGATTATGTAAACTACGTTACTGTTGAAGAAATTCATTAGATATCTCAATTTTATCCAATAGTGAATGCAAATTTAAAACAATGCATTACACCTCTGATAGTAATTGAATAAATCCCTTACAATTCCTGCTGAGAAATTATATAACTTTGCACGAGAAGTTGATAACTCCAAATGAGTGACCCCATAGCTCATAAGAGACTATTTTCAGAATTAGGCTCATAACAACCTGAAATAGAACAAAGCTTAACAACTCTCACAAAGAGATAGAAATGATGGCTATTTGGTTATTTTAAACTACCTTTATCTTTGGATCTCAAAGTTTATTTAAACTGATATAAGGAATTTTGCTCATCCAAAAGCAGGTGGTTATGAGTTTGACACATTCTGGACACTGCACTGTTACAGTAGTAAAACAGACCTGGAAAAAATTTATTTTATTTACTGTTGATTTCACAAATATGCCAAATTTAAATAAGACCAAGATATTAAATATTCTTTTATTACTTTAATTGAATGGCCTATAGTTATGTGGGAAAGCACCAAATCTATTTTGCATTTAACACCAAGATATTTATCTAGTACTATATTAATTTTGTGGAACAGCTTCTTATCCTCAGTGATATCTATAACTGAAGATAATAAAATACAGCTATCTGTGAGAAAAGAAAAGTTTAAAGAGCACTGTGAACCTAAGAAGAATCTGCGTTGTGTAAGACAATTTACTTTTTATAAGAAATCAGAGGCTGTTTGAAACAATTGAATCTTATCTGGCTGAATTAATACATAAAAGCTAATGACTGTGAGATACCATCTTGACTCACCACTGAAAGACAGCACTGTGTGTGGAACACAGTAGAATCATTTCAAAAGAAAATTGCTGATGAAAAGTCAACAGACATGCAGGGCAAGTGAACTGAATAATATGCAGACTAAAGTGATAAATTAATAGAGGGAACGGTGTGACATAAATTAAAACAAAAAAAAAACAGGTGCTAAAAAGAATTTAAGAGAAAGAGGGCAACCTGTATAAAATGTGAAGTGGGCTGAACAAGACATATGATAAGTCATAGTAGCCAAGCAGGCCAGGATGGCTCACTTAAAACGAAAAGGGATAAAACAGAAACCACAATATGGCTTATTTGTATAAGTTGTGGATATGGTCAAGAAGGTAGTGTTTTCTGAGCATATATGGCAAAGTTCAGACAGACATTGGTTGCTTTGCTAAAATGTGTAAATCTAAACTGAAAAGTACTTTCAGCACATGTAAAATTTTGCAAGTAACAGACTAAAATGCTGAGTTAATTTTGTATGAGAACATTACAAAGCTCTGGGTGGGAAAGGAGATTGTTGACACAGTTGATTTGTGCTTTATAAGGAACACATTTTTCCTCAAAGACAGAAGAACTACATACATTTACCAGTAAAATAAATCACTGGTCAGAAAAGTTGCTGATTAATGGGAAAAGTACTAAGTTTGAACAGAACACAGGCACAATCTAAGATTTTAATTTAAAGTTCTTGTAAGGGGTTGCGTGTGAAGGATAAGCTGTGCAGTTCTAATTTTACTGTGCTGCTTTATTCAGGCCATGGGTTCACTTGTTTTATTCAATTTATTTAAAAACATTTAGCTCAATAAACCTAGGCAGTGTGCAACATTAAAATAAAGCAAAAATATCCACAGCATAAACAAATAATAAAATAGTACCTAAAATGTAAGATCCATGAGTTTGATCCTTGAAACTGCAAGTATTTAGGTTAGATTACAGGAAAATATATATCAAGCCTATATCTGCATCTCAGAATAGTTGGTGTGTGTGTGTGTGTGTGTGTGTGTGTGTGTGTGTGTGTGTGTGTGTGTGTGTGTGTGTGTGTGTGTATATATATATATATATATATATATATATATATATATATATATATGTGTGTGTCTACTACTGAAATCCTGAAAATGCATTAATCGACTTGTCACAATGTCAACTCGAAATGTGGAAATCCGTAACATCGAGCAAGCATCCAAGTCGAAACTAAATCCACTGACACACGTAGTTCGATGTACCCGACATATCAGGAGGTGACATCAGTCACCCAAGCTATGCAGCATAATGTACCATTATACTCTACAGTCAATGGCACATGTATTTTACTATTTTGGAGGGGGGGGCAAGCCACCCTGTGCTCCCACTCCCCCTGCAAATTATATATACCAACTCCAAGAATGCACTACAGTAAGGAAATGGGTTAATTCCCTGTTTCTCACTAAACCACAATCTCCCCTCACAATTCCAATCTCACATAATAGAATTACACTACCCATGAAAAGTGCCTTTCGAACACATGCCGTTCAACCACAGGCACTTCAAAATTTCAATATTAACCTATATATATATATATATATATATATATATATATATATATATGTGTGTGTGTGTGTGTGTGTGTGTGTGTGTGTATGTACAGATATATATATATATATATATATATATATATATATATATATATATATATATATATATATATATATATATATATATATATATATATATATATATATAGCTAGATACAGATAGAAATATATAGATATATACAGATATATATGTATACTAGCAAGAGTATGGGGGGTGCAGTTTCTTACATGGGGGGTGCAGCAGGGCTTACCTCCCTGCAAAATATGCTGTTGATGTATAAGTCAGTTTTGAAATATGTTATTATTTTACAAGGATCACACCTAGCCTGTTGTACGTTTTGGATATGCAGTACTTAGTCTTAAACTTCCAACAAGCTACCCAAAAAAAAGAAATATACAAAAGTGGTGGATGTGTTCCAGTGAAGGGATTTGAATAAACTCATCTACAAAAGTGGAACACTGGGCCTCTCCTAATAAAAGACTCAGCACTACTTGGTCTAATCAGGCACAGGTGTGAAGTAGGAAAATGGTGCCCTGACAGATGTTTCATGCCTAGGCAGTGCAAAAGCGCTGGAAGCTGTTGAAGACTGAGGTGGGGGGGGGGGTGAGAGGGACACTTGGTGATCTAAAAAGGGCAATTTTTTATAACTATTTACTACCACAACATAGGTTCACTTGGAGGACTTTTTAAGCTTAGCCAATTCCCTTTTGGTGCTTGATTCTTGAATTAACATTTTCTGATTGGTCTTCCCTATCCCATGGCTGATAATTGTATATTAGCCCTAGTGAGAATAACTGTGATCATTCCATAGATAATTTGCGGGGACCCATATAAGGGCTGCAGCATTTAGGAATTGCCTCTATCCATTAGTGGTATGAGGGACAATCCTGGAGTACATTTTCTATTGCCCGTCCTTAAATCCAAGTTGCATTTCTGGATTTTATTTTTTTACATTTTATAGCACAATGCACAAACACTAACAGAGATCTGCTAAACAAAGCAATACTGTCTCACAATGAAAATAGACCTGGCATTAAAACATCTCTGCCCTTGAAACTCACATTCATTAAAACAGCATTAAAACCCACACCACACGCAAAGAAAATACATCTGGCCAGTGGTGGATAAAGATTACCTTTGGGCTGTTTTCAAATCAGAGGCCCCTTGCACACAAAACAAGAAACATACATGCGTTCTTTAATACACCATTCTGACTTTATTAAATTATATTCCTTGTATAATACAGCACACTTGTTAGACTTAAGTTAGAGCGCATTTTAAATTTATTGTTTGAACATTTTTCCAGAAGGCAATGAAGCAAAATGCATGCACCAATAACGACAAAACTGCCCTATACAGAACATTTCCATGATGAGTCTACTTCTACACACAACATATGATATATATATATATATATATATATATATATATATATATATATATATATATATATACAAATACAGAATCACAGTAGTGTAAGCCATAGGCATGTTGCACAGCTTCTTGCACTTATTTTCAATTGGGGGGGGGGGCAAAAGGCCAAACACCAGGGACACATTTTTAACATTGCTTGTATAATTTTGGAAAGTTGCTTGCATAAACTGTTATGTTACCACTGCACATTTCACTGCCAAGTCTTGAATCCAGAACCATGTGCACTTCAGTCAGAGCAACATACCACTAAGCTAAACCAACAGTTTCCTGAAAGACAGGAAGACAAACTTAAATGGCTATCATTTAGTGAATTCAGTTCTCACTTATCACCATAACTCTCAACCTCCTAGCACAAATATACAGAACAAAGCCAATAATGGGGGAATACAGACCCAAAATAGGGACACATTACAAATACTGATCTTATAAACTTAGAAAATTGTTAGCATAAAAGGTTTTGTTTTACTGCTCCTGAAAACCAGAGATTTAATGAGGAACAGAACAAAACAAAAATGTGAGGCATAAATTCACAAGTGATGGTGGCTAGGAACTTTAGGCTTTTTTTACCTCCACCCAAAGTACAGGGTTTGAGCCTGTGTACCTCTAGCCACCAGATGTATCCTGTTGGGGGCATTTTCACACACACACACACACACACACACACACACACACACACACACACACACACACACACACACACACACACACACACACACACTCACTCTGCTGCAGACAGTACCTTCTGCATGAACAGGTTGGAAGAAAATAAATCCTTCTGCTGTAAAGAATAAAGAAATCTGCCTGCCCTTGCAAAAGTGTGTGTGTGGGGTGCCCATCCCCCCTCGCTCTATGGTTCTGACACCCATGGAAGTGTTCCTCTTCATCATTGTCATCCAAGTCCAAATTGTAACATCTATGCAGGTATTACAGCTGTCTCAGCTGCACTTTCCATTTAATGCTGCTTTTCACCCTCTCTGTCTGCTATTCTATTCAACCATTGTTCTAAATCCTCTTATCTTTTCACCTGAGTACACATTGATACTATTTTACACATATTTACAGTGTCTTGGCTCTGTTATGTACCACTTGTTCCATTAGAATTAAGCATAACTGTCAGGCACCTATCTTTAGAGTCAGGAACAAATCTAAAAGGAATGGGGAACAAAGGTCTTAACATTTAATAAATAGTGGCATTACTGCCTTATGAAGTCAGCATTCATTTGTTGAAATAAATAAACTCTGTACCTGTAATGGCAAGCACTGCTTGCTGAGTGAAATCCACCACCCCCTCCCTCCCAAAAAGTTACCAATTTTAGAAGATCAAATTTCTGAGCAAAAATTAGGGCTATTCTTGAAAATGAAGAAGAGTCAAAAGGTAGGTATCTAATTCAGCTGATGATCTTTTTTGTGCATTTGACAATACTCTGAAGGAACCAGTGCTGATGATCTATAGGGGGATTCCCAGTCAGCGGTTCATACATCACCATTTAGGCCAAAAACAAGTTCTTTGTATCACATTTTCCTGAACCATACAACATTTCTGCACCAAACCATTACAATGTACCAGTCTTAAATCTTGATTCGTTACTTTCCTCTGACTCCTTCCAGTTATGCTTCCTCACTCAGTCCTTTGCATTTCACGTTCTTGTTGGTTTTCATAATTCATTGGCCCTGTTTCTGTAGTAGGTGCATTCATTTAAATAAAATAAATAAACTCAAAACAGCACACCACTGAATACACCAGATGAATGCTACCTGTCACCCAGTTTAAAAAGCACTTAAAAGTAAAATCAAGATGGAGGTTGCAGGAGCAAAACAGGTCCAAAAAATGAAGAGTATCTCAAGACCAACTATGTAAAAAGAATGAATATTTAATTGAAGATGAGCGCTTTCACTGATAACACAGCTTCTTCAGATCTAAGTTAAAATAAATAGAAACTTAAAATAATTTTTTTATATGATCACCTCTAGTGGTCAAACAAGTAATCACAGTGAAGAAAACATAAACTGATTCTTTTGTATGATCACCTCTAGTGGTCAAACAAGTAATTACAATGAGGATACATATAATGACTGAAAAAATCACAAATCAAATAGATGTTAAATGCTCAAACAATGCCTGTCCTGAAAATACAAAAAATCCCAGTCAACTACATTTCCAAGTGGAATGACATGGAAAATATATAACCTATATGAAAAATGTCATAAATAAAAATGAGTGTTAAAGGGGAGGGGGGGAGAAAGAAAAATGAGGTGAAATGCTAAATTCTTTTATATGATCACCTCTAGTAGTCAAACAAGTAATTACAGTGAAAAGAACATAAACTGGTTCTATTGTATGATCACCTCTAGTGATCAAACAAGTAAATACAATAAGGATGCATATAATGAATGAATAACAAGTTGAATATACAAAATATATGTCCTGAAATCACAAATCAAATGGATGTTAAATGCTCAAACAATGCCCGTCCTAAGGATACAAAAAATCCTAGTCAACTACATTTCCAAATGGAATGACATGAAAAATATATAACCTATGTGAAAAATGACATAAATAAGAGTGAGTATTGAAGGGGGGGAAGAAAAAAAGAAAAATGAGGTAAAATACTAGTGCAGATGTCACTAGAGAAAGCAGATACAATCTATTTAATATTCCTGCGTGTTCTTAGTCTCGGTTTTATCGAGGCTCTATCATTGAGGCCAGATCCTTTATCTGCCCTAAGCCGAACTATCCAGTCACATTCCTTATTTTCTGTATGTGTCCTAATATCACCTCCTCTTATTGCAGGAACTATAGTTTCAAGAACTCTAAAACAAAAACAGTGCGATCTTCCTGCAAGATTGACATGTTTCGCTAGGGCATTATGAGGTGAACCCTTCCTTATATGATAGATGTGTTCCCTCATTCTGTCCCTTAATGATCGGTTGTTTTTTTATTAATGAAGACAGTAACTTTTTACATCCTGATACACTTGTCACTTATGAAATAAATGTGGAGGCTGACTGCATGACCACTAATGTGGTATATTTGGCCACCTGCCAGATCTGCTCCCACTTTTATGTTGGGAAAACCAACCGAACATTTAGCATTTAACATCTATTTGATTTGTGATTTCAGGACATATATTTTGTATATTCAACTTGTTATTCATGCATTATATGCATCCTTATTGTATTTACTTGTTTGATCACTAGAAAGACATGGGTAAATGGGCATGCCTTCGTTGAAGGTTGGGCGCAGAGCTGGCAACTCGGGACCGTGAAAATCTGCTGCCAATCATTAGCGGACCTGAGTTCCGCTGTGGTGACCCCTAACCGGGAAAAGCCGAAAGACAACAACAACCTTAGCCTTATTATAATATATTAAACTCTTGTAATTAGTCAAAGATATGTTTAGAAAAAGATATTTATGAGCACAAATTGTACTCAAAGAATAACATAGCATTATGAATACTGCCACAAAGAAGACAATTCTATTTTGCAGTTCAGACACGCATTCACATCTTTTCCTTTTGCCTATTTTCTAGCAAGGCTCTGTTGTACTTCATGAGAGCTCAAATATATTTTTAGTTGAAATAAGCATTTCACAGCATGCAAAGAATAATAATTTTTGTAATACACAAACACACATGCATGTGCACATGCGCGAGCACACACACACACACACACACACACACACACACACACACACACACACACACACACACACACTCTCTGCTGCGGACAGCACCTTCTGCCCGAACGGCAGTTCGAAGGAATCCGAATCTGCATCTTGGCTCTGCAGTTAAAGGAATCTGTGGCTCTGCAGTTGGAAGAAAATAAATCCTTCTGCCATAAAGAATAAAGAAATCTGCCTGCCCGCCCGAACGGTAAATGCTCTTGCAACATCCTGTATTCAAACAGGCGCACGGCATGCTGACACAATTGTGCATGTTATGAGTTATTCAGGACGTCGCAAGTGCTGCCGAAGTGGGGGAGTGCCCCTCCCCCCTTGCTGTATGGTTACGGCACCCATGAGGCAGCGGAGCAGGTAATAGTCACTCACATGATAGCCTGTGGTTGCTTGCTGGAGTACAGGGTCTCAGTAGCTCAATAAAGTAGACAGGAACCAAGTTGTGAAGGACACAACAGCTGAGGGTCAAAATTTTAAAAGCACAGCTGAGTCCAACAGGCAGCCAATGCAGAGCCCATGAAACCAATGTAATATGGTTACAAGTCTGGCCACAGAATTCTGAACCTGCTGCTGATATATCATGTCACTATCCAAACTCCTGGCCACTGAATTCTGTACCTGCTGCTGATACATGATGTCACTATCCAAAATCCTGAGTTAAAAGATGTTACAATATCTAAAGCATTTGATAATCAGTGCATGAACCACCATTGGTAAACACAAAAAGGTATCAAATGTTTCACAGCTGTTGTTATTTTACACATGACAGTTTATTTGCTGTTCAGCTAAGAATTTTTTTTGTATTTTGCCCTAGCTGTTTTCCTGTAACTTAGCTCTGTTAGCTATCACCTCCCCTTCTCCTCCATTTTCTTTCAGTGTGTGTGCGTGTGTGTGTGTGTGTGTGTGTGTGTGTGTGTGTGTGTCTGTGTGTCCATTGCAGCCACAGGTTTATTTCTGGAGTGTGTCAAATCATCATTTGATCTATTGGAATGTCATCTAGTATGAAGGTCTTCACAGTTTTTGAAGTTAACTATTTAACTGTCTCCATACATGTCACTTTGATGGAGTCACTGCCTGCCAACACTACTGTGGTGGTAAGTAAACCTTCTCAATACATCTTGGTACAGACTAGGAGATTACACTTGCTATGCACAGCCACGGGAGGCAGAACAGTCAAATAATGTATTGATAACTCCGTAATATTCATGGGGGGCTGTAGATGGACTTTGAAAGTGCAGTTTAAGAATAAGTTTGCGTTCTGTACCTATATTTCTTTGTTTGATGCATAAAGAGCTTGCTTAATCAATAAATTTCAAACAGTAGATATGTTGGTAGATTATGGAAGTTTCAGAACAGTTCCAGAGCACAGGGCAGCTACTGAAAGATTTCCTAATGTCTTTTAAGTGTCAGAGAGCAGGCCTTTCTCCTAAGGATTTGTTAGCAGCAATTTTTAAATCCAAATCTGAGTTTGCAGACAAGGGCCTGTACATTCTAGCAAGTTACCCTCTGCACAGCACAATTCCTTTGGTGAGTCAGCAATTCAGCAGCGATTGTTTGCAAGGATTGGTGTTTTACAGATATTTATTTAGTGGCCACTGCATAGAAACTGCCTTTATTCTTCCCTGGCCCTGACTGCAGCATTATGAAACTGAAAATAACATTTATTTGCACTGCCTAGGCCCTAGATTCTTATAAATCCAATGCCCTGCAAACCCAGCTAACTCAGAATTGATACATTTTAGATACTTTCTTCTGTCTCATAAAAGACTAGTATTAACTGTTTTATTACCAGCATAATATCACAGCAAAGCACTACACTTTCAGCAAAGGCATATTACTCAGCAAAATGCAGAATTTCTTGCAGACCAAGACTGAATGCCTAATCCAAGTGCAAGACAAAAATGCATCTCTAAGCCTGCATGGAAGGCAAAACAGAATTATGAGACGGACAGGGAAGAATTGTTATTCAATCTTGATTTCTCATGGACTAAAACTGTTAACTGCATGTCTGCCCTCTCCCAACCTGCTTAGGATGCACTGCAATTAGAGGGTGCACTCAAGCAATGTAATGCTACCTATCAGGGCTATCAGAGACTCTGCATGAAATATGTCAGTTTATTACAGAGATATAACACTGAGGAAGCACAAGAAGAACTAAAGAGGTTTGATCAGCTTAATCTTGACAGGGACAGCTTGGCATTGCAAACAAAGAAAAAGCCCGCAGTCAGAATTACACAACTCCATGAATCCAGATCCCATCGCTCTGCATCTACCAGACACTCCACCAGATCTAGCAGGCCTTTACAGTCTAGATCTTCCAATGCTCAGCAAACAACTTATCAAAGCCTGTACTGATGAAGAAGCCACTAAGATTCAGGCAGCCTTTGCAGAAAGGAAGGCTCAATTAGAGGCAGATGCTGCCAACTGAGAGGCTGAAATTACACACAGAGAAGCAGAAAGACAGGCTGAAGCAACCCTCAAAAGGGATGAAATAGAAGCCTTAGAAAAACAGTGTGACCATGACACAGGTATGGCAAGGTTAAGAGTTCTAGAGTAAGCTGCTAGTGGGAGTGACAGAGACAGCATAGGTCCAGTAGACATGGAGAGTTATCTTAAACACACTACAGATTATGTCTTCAACCAAAGCAGCAAGCATTCCATCTTATCTGATGCTCCTGAAGCCAGAGGCACTTCCTTAGAACTAATACTCCCAGTGAATACTGCTGCAGTACCTCTCAACCAAGGTCAGCACAACACACCTTGCCCTGTTCAAGCTAACCTACCATACTGTGGAGATAGTTAACAACCTCCAGTCAACCAAGCTTCTGCACTCATGACTCTCAGTCAGTTCCACAGCTTAATGGGAAACATGGAAAGAATCCCTGAACGCCATAGAGAAACTTCAAATATCACACTACTACACTTCTACAGGATGTATGAATGCTATCAGAAGAGAGATTCACATTTTCTCTGATGCTTCCATTGAAGCTATTGCTGCTGTGGCCTACCTCAGAGTTATAGGATTAGATGGAAAAGCAACCGTTGCATTTATCCTTGGTAAGGCAAAACTCACTCCAAAACCTACACATACTGTGCCAAGACTTGAACTTTGTGCAGCGGTGTTAGCCGTTGAAATTGTTGAACTTATTAAACTGGAAATGGACATGAAAATTCATTCCTTTGACTTCTACACAGACAGCAAAATAGTCCTTGGATACATGCACAGCCAAACAAGACAGTTCTACATGTATATCAGTAATATGGTGGAACAGATTACAAAGTTCTACAGTCCCAACCAATGGCACTACATTCCTACCAATGTCAATCCTGCCAATCATGGCACCTGTGCAGTATCAGCATCTGCCTTTCAGGACATTTCTTGGTCATCACCCCCTGAATTTCTTCACCAAGAAGTTATTACAAACCATGTTGATTCCAAATTTGACTTGGTAAGCCCTGATTCTGACAAAGAAATCAGACCCACCACCATTACGCTTACCATCTGTGTGAAATGCAGAGTGGGGCTGAGTTTCCAATGTTTTAAATGTTTCTCCAGGTGGTCATCTGTCGTATGTGCCATTGCATGACTTAACCATGTTGTTCACCTTTTTGTAAAAAACAGCAACAATCCTAAAGCCTGTCATGGGTGGCGTATATGGAAATAACATCCTTCCGTCAAAGACATCTCTCAAGCAGAGCAAATAATTATTCAATGTGTTCAACATGGTGTACTTTCAGGAAATCCACAGCATTTCAAAGAGACTCAATCTTTCTAAAGGTAGCTCTCTTTATAAACTGAATCCAATAACTGACAATCAGGCTTTTCACAGAGTTGGAAATCACATGGAAGGGCTCTCCTAAACGATACAGAACGACATTATGCCATTGTTCCAGGCCAATACAACACTGCAACATTACTGGTAAAACACTACCACAAGCTAGTTCCGCACTGAGGTCAGTGCTAAAAGATGCATATCCTCTGTACTTTACAAATGTGTCAAATGTCAAAAACTGAGAGGGAGACACCATTAACAACTGATGGCAAATCTTCCACCTGACAGTGTAAGCACTGAACCACCCTTTATTCATGTTGGCATAGATGCTTTTGAGCCCTGGTTTGTAGCAACTCGTAGAACTCCTGGCAGAGTGGCTAACTACTAATGTTGTGCCGTGCTGTTTACTTTGTCCCAGCATTTGTGCTGTACACATTGAAGTTATAGATTCTATGGAGACTTTATGGTTTATTAATGCCTTCCGAAGATTTATCTCTATAAGAGGGTCAGTAAAGCGCCTAAGATTAGACTGCAGAACCAACTTCACCGGGGCAAATAATGTTTTGGAAGTAAGTAATTTCTTAATTACCAAAGGATGTGACTGGAAGTTCAAACCTCCTCATTTGTCTCACATAGGTGGTTCTTGGGAACACATGCTTGAGATCACTGGAAGGATCCTAGATTCTATGTTGCTTAATCTCAGATCTTCTCAACTCTCCCAGAAAATTCTAATCACCCTTCTTGCAGAAGTGTCTGCAAAAATCAGCATCAGACCACTAGTTCCAATGATTGTGGATCCAAATTCTCCAGTGTTGCTCACTCCAGCTACTCTGCTCACTCAAAAATTAGGGCTAGTGTCTGCACCTCCTGGGGACTTTGACTGCTCTGTTATTCATAGATGACAATGGCAATGAGTTCAATACTTTGCTAAAGTGTTCTGGAGTCGCTGGAAGAAGGAATACCTTTCCACTCTTCAAGATCACAATAAATGGCAAGTTGATAAGCCAAATAACTGGTCTATAGGACTGATTACAGAAACTATGCCCAGTACTGATGAAACGGTTCCTGTTACGGTCAAGGTGATTAAGAAAGGTTCAGCGTGATTTTTCTTCAGACCTGTCACCGATCTGGTGCTGCTTCTCCCCAAACATGAGACTGCATCTTCAGATTCCGCTACCTGACACTGCCAAGACTTTGAACTTTCCTTTGTGATAGTTCCGCTAAGATCTGCTAAGAAGCTACAAGTAGCCACCACAAAATCCAACAACAAATCTGGGGACTGCCTGTTCTCTAATGCTGTTGGAAATACTTGGAACAAACTTCCAAGAGAAATTATATCCCTTACTTCCACCAACCTTTTCAAGAAACAATTGAAAATCTTCATTAAAAACAAATGGATCTGCCCCTGCTCGAATCCTGACTGATACTATTTCTCCCTTTCTCTAAATACGCATCCACTAAAAAAATTTTTTTGGTACTTCTCTATCCTCTACATTTTTTCTTTGAATCAATTAATTTTTTTTCCTTTTTTTCCTCTTTACTGTGCTGCGTAAACTCATGTACATTAAATGTTTATGTATATTTTTTATACAACTGGATAAAACCAATATGTTTTTTTCCTATTTGTAACTTTAAAAATGTTGCTAAAACATACTAATCAGTTTCATACTTATGTAATTGTATTTTGTTTTTTGCCACTGTTTTTTTGTAGACTCTATGTATAATTTTTTTTCTCTGAGCTTTTCTCCTCGGGCCCCTGCTGAAAATGGACATATATCCAGTTAGACTAGCCCGGTCAAGAAATGTAAAATAAAATAAAATAAAATAAAATAAAATAGTCATATGCCTTTTAGGCATTGTCGGATTTACCATATTTTCACTCTAGTACTGAAGAAAATGGATGAAGATGAGGAGGATATTGAAGACCTTCCTTCCTCAGCTGCCTGCTGTGACGTAAACTGCAGAGACAAGCAAGGAAAATGTGTATGACAAAGTCTCTATCTCAGCCTGATAACCCTTGCCTTTTCAGCAGTGTCATCATCAATTTGTTTTCTGCATTTTTCAACATACTATTTAATTCACTTTGCTTCGGCAACAGCAAGTATTCATTCTGATGTTTGCATTTATCCTGTTGTTTTCCCCTCCCTCTTCTTTTTCAGGATCCCATGGATAAAGAGGTTCCAAATATATGATGGACTTAATGTTTACTGTTATTGTTATTTTATGAAATCTAATGATTTAAGACAGGGAATGTTCATGTTACTCATGCTACTCTATTTGCTGTTCAGCTAAGAAATTGACTTTTTTGTACTGTGTCTTAGCTGTTTTCATGTAACTTGGCTCTGTTAGCTATCTCCTCCCCTTTCCCCCCACTTTCTTTCAGTGTGTGTGTTAAACTACACAGGTGTCATTTTGATTGAGTCACTGTCTCTCAGCACTACTGTGGTGTTGAGTAAACCTTCTCAATACATCTTGATTTAAGATTAGGAGTTTACACTTGCTATATACAGCTAAGGAGGCAGAACGGCTGTAGTTGGCTCATGTAGTGCCCAGTGCCATTACTTGATTTAGCCATACTCATTTAAGGGGCAAACCACATCACTTCTTACTGATCTGTACACCTCAACTACTTCAGTAGTAAAATAAATAAAAATACTTTCAACTTCTAAAAACTCAAGCAAACTGTATATGCATTGGCCCCAGGACTTGAATAATACAATTAAAAGGAATTCCTGTCCCTTTAAGACTGTTGAGAATGTCACTGGAATGATGCCAACAGCAGAATGCTTTTCATAGGTGTGTACTAACCTAATGACCACAAACACCTATCTAAGCTTAGCTATGCATCCCAAATCTGTGTCAGCAGGGGCTTGGGAGAAAATTTACAAGCAGGGGCCTGGGAGCTGAACCATTTTACAAGCTGCCCGTGTCTATTAGAGACATTAGTGTCATGCCAGAGATGAATTTCCTGTTCCTCATTCAGTTGTCCAAGTTCACTTGAATTGAGTTAGGGAGAAACTCTTCTTCCTATGGATAGCCTATTTTGGAATGGGAGGTCATTGGATACTTACCTGTCTCTCCAGCAGATCCCATTTATATCACAGGCAAGGTTTAAGTCTTTAGAATGGGAAATTTTGATGTTGTTTGTTTTGTGGATATGGAGGAGATTCATTTGGTTGGGGTATGACAATACCTTGCATGCCAAGCAAAGATTTCTCCTCAATACCCTGTAGAAGACAGAATGCAGGTTTAGGGCTTTGAGGTGGTCTGCATAGTACATGTAACTTATGCCCTGTATTATTTTAGTGAAAAACCTCTGTGGACATTCTAATTGTTGGATGTGCCTAGTTAAATACATACCAAAGGAGGTACTTAATGATAAGTCTTATGTGTTATGAATACAGTGGACCAATTACATCCTTGGACCTAGATGCCATTACTTTGTTTATAAACTGCATAACATAGAATGATTTCCTCACTACTGTAGACAGGTGCTGGTCAAAGGCTAGATTACTGTCTTTGTATGTCCCCAAGTCCTGACTACTGGGTCAGCTCTTAGGGGCATATTGTCAATATGACAGTTACCAGGGGTGGATGATTTCCCAAAGGATACTATTATACATTTCTTGGCATTTAGTTTTAGTCCATGTCTCTGACATAAGTTATTTGTCTGTCTCAGCCAATCCTAGAGAACATTTCTATGACTATTTCTAATTTGCAATCATCTGCAAACTTAGTCAGCCTGAGGCCACTGACACTGGCCTTGACTTTAGACAGGTAAATGCCAAAAAGGAGTTGTCCCAGGACATATCCCAGAGTGACTCTGTTTGTGACTTCCTGGGGCCTGTCTGTGAGCTAATTGGTTATCCAACATGTGACCTAAGGGTTTATACATAACCTCTTGAGTTTGTCAGCAATGCCAGAATAGGGTATAGTGTCAAATGCATTGGCCAGGTGAAGGTAGTCAGTGTGAACCTTTTTGCCCTCATCCATTGCTTTGGTGACCTTCTCAAAGAAGACCACCAAGCTGAATAGGTATGACCTGCCCTTCAAGAAACCAAATTGGGTTGGGTCCAGTGTTTGCAGGTTGCCAGTGTCACTATTGATCATTTCCATGAAAATTCTTTCCATGGCTTTGATAATTCATCCCATGACTTTGATATGAGACTAATGAGACTGACTGGTCTGTAATTTCCAAGGTCTGTAGATGGCCCACCTTTGTGCAGGAATGACTGTTGCTGTTCTCCCTTCATGAGGCATGAAGCCTGTTTGGAGGCTGCAATTCAACTGTAATTCCATTGGGAATGATAGGTCTTGTCTTATGCTATCTAGAAGGCATCCTGGGATGCTGGTTTGGCCCACTGATACAGTGCTCTTGGCCTTAGAGAGATTATTGAGGACCTGTTCTCTAATGGTAGTAGGGGGAGTTATACTTGTAGGTATTTCCTGAGGGGAGGTTGAGGGAGAGAGGGGTAAAGTTCGAGCTGAATTTGTGTGCCAGTATGTTTGCTATATCTTCTGGCTCGATATACGTGGCTCCATTAACAATAAGCTGTGCAAGCAACTGTGCATTGTATTTGAGAATGAGGACATGGCTAAAAAATACCATGTGGTTGTCCATCGCATGGGAGACCCAATTTACCTCACATATGGCTTTGGTAGACTTTATTTCCCCTCTCTGAGTTGTTAGTTTAGTTTGAGTGATTTTTATCCTACAGAGTGCTACGCCTCCTAATTTTTGTCATGATTTTCTTCCTTCTGTTATAAAGTATATTGATGATGTGATTCCACCAGGGTCGCTTGTGTTTTGAGTTAGTTCTGTAATTCTTTCTGGTGAGTACAGCTGCTTCTATGCAGCTATTAACATGCTTGTTATAGGGTTTCTGTGAACAATTCCTCATCAGTAGTATTTACTGTTAGATATCAACATTTTTTGCCAAGTGAAGGTAGATGAAAAAAGCTTGAACATATGTATATTTAATGGGTCTACTTTGTTTCAGTGAAAACTCATTTCACTGAATTTCAGTTCACCCTCGCCAAATCACTGAAATCACAAATTACTGAAAACTCATTTCACCGAATCTCACTTCACTGAAGTGAAGTACTGGCAGTGTGTAGAGCACTGTAAGGCAACTAAAAGATATATCGACTTTTCCCCACTGTAGTGCAATCCTGGAATTAGTATATATAGTTGGGGGGGGGCACAGCCCCCACCTAGTTTGGGTTTATATTGTTTCATAGGCTGGTTCTAGACTTTTGGCCCTAGGGCCTATACAAGCCTAGCCATAACAATTCCCTGGCTATTTCTTCCCACACTATTTACTTCCCTGGACCCCTGTCTAGCAGGGCGACTGACGTGATCCCCGGGGTGAATTTCCTTTCTCCCATCCAATCGTCAAGGTTGCTTTTGAAGAGGGCCAAAGAGGTGCTCTGCTTGACATGTATGGGCAGTCTATTCCAGAGTCTGGGGAGTCTCTGGGTCAGGAACTTATCCCTCTAGCATGTTTTGTTTATTGTGATGACAAGGTTTAGATCCCTGGAGCGTGTAGCTCTGAGGGATTGGGATTTCTTTAAGTGTAGCATGTCCAGCAGCTCTGGGTTTGACATGGCCTTGTATGTTAAGCAGAGACTGCCTCTGAGTAGACGATATGCGACAGAGTATAGCTGGAGTTTTTTAAGGTGGTCAGCATAAGGCATCTGCTTTAGGCCTGTGATTCTTTTAGTGAGGTATTTCTGTGGCCTTTCCAGTTGTTGCAGATGTCTTGAGAGGTACATACCAAACGAGGCGTTGTATTCTATAATGGGTCTAATGAGTGATGAGTACAGTGGGACAATGACCTCCTTTTTTCTGGATGAAAAGCCCTTAGTGATGAGGTATGCCACATAGAAGGATTTCCTGACTGTTGTGGTTATCGAAGGTGAGACCACTGTCCACCTGTGTCCCTAAGTCTCTTATCACACTTTCTGTGTTTAGTGTACTGCCACCTATGTGGTAATTCACAGGTACATGTTTTTTCCCAAAGGGGATAACTATACATTTCTTGGCATTGAGCTTGAGCCCATGGCTCTGGCACCAAGCATCTGTTTCTGTAAGGCCCTTTTGTAGAATATCCACATCATTTGGGGATTTAATAATGGCTCCCAGTCATCTGTAAACTTTGTTAGCCAGAGTCCCTTAGTGTTGGCCTGTACTTCAGAGAAGTAGATGCCAAACAATAGCGGTACCAGGACTGAACCCTGAGATACTCCACTTGTCACATGTCTGGAGCTGGATTTGGAGTCAGCTACTTTTACAGTGTGGGTTCTGTCAGTAAGCCAGTTGGCAACCCATCGAGTGATGTAGGGATTAATGCCCAGCTTAGTAAGTCTGTCTATGATTCCAGAGTGGGGGATGGTGTCAAAGGCCTTGGTGAGGTCCAGATAGGCTGTTTGGACTGCCTTACCCTCATCCACGGCTCTGGGGACTGATTCAAAGAAGTCAATCAGGTTCAGGAGACAAGATCGGCCCTTCACAAACCCAAACTGAGTGGGGTCCAGTGTTGGAAATTTGCCAATGTCTTTGTTTATAAGTTCCATGGCCTTGCAGATCAGGCTCGTCAGACTGATGGGGCGGTAGGTCCCGGGATCCAAGGTGGATCCCCCCCTTCTGGAGTGGGATAACTGTAGCTGTGTACCACTCAGTGGGCATGAAGCCTGAGGTGAGGCTATGATTAAACATGACACTTAGGTGAGGTGCCAGTTCATTTTGTAGTTCATGTAATACACAGCCCGGGATGTTATCTGGTCCCATGGATGCTGTATTCTTAGCTTTGGAGAGTACGTTTTTTTACCAGTGTGGCTGTTACTACGGAATTTGGCAATCTTCTGGTATTGAGATGGGCCTTTTAGGGGGTGAAGTTGGCACTGGATTGATCTGCCAGGATATTGGCAATATCCTTGGGATCAGTATATTTAATGCCATTCTGTTGTAGTTCAGAGCAGATCTGAGCATTGCCATTTAGATTCTTGACATAGTTATAGAATGCCTTGTGGTTGTCTTTGGAATCTTTGGCAATTTTATTTTCATAACTAGCTTTGGAGGATTTTATGAGGGATCTCAGCTTCTTACTTAGGATGGTAAGGGAGTTTTTGCATTCTGGGATTTTCCTATTTTCTGCAACAGTTTCTTCCTTTTGTTGTAAAGTTTGTTTATGGCAGGGGACCACCAGATTGACTTCCTTTTTTTGGAGGAGAGCATCTTGGTTCTATTTGGGATGGCACAATTCATGCATGAGTGGATGTGCTTGTACAGTGCCTTAGTGTAGGATTCAGCAGTCGAACTTTCAGTTCCCATCTGCATGTGTGTCATGACGTTTGTCATTTCTGACTTGAGTAGCATGAAGTTGGCTTTGGAGAAGTTTTTTATGGAGGTTTCCTTACTGGGGGTGGGGGTAGGATGTGGATGTTAAGGGTGATTAGCTTATGGTCAGACCTGACCAACGAGTGGGTGACCATAGGTGTGGAGCATCAATTTCCCATGTTGGTAATGACCAGGTCTAGGATAGTGGATGGATGCAGATGGACAATACAGTTACAACTGCTGAATCTTACACAATGCACTCTATAAGCACTTACACTGGTGCATGGATCATGCTATCCCAAACAGAACCAAGACACTATCCTCCAAAAAAGGAAGCCAATCTGGTGGTCCCCTGCCATAAAAAACTGAAAAACAGAAGGAAGAAACTGTTGCAAAAGAGAATAAAATCCCTTGAGTGGAGGAGCTCCCTGGTCAGCCTCAGTAAGAAGCTGAGATCCCTTATAAGATCCTCCAAAGCTAGCTACGAAAACAAAATCACCACTAATTCTAAGGACAACCACAAAGCATTCTATAGAATCTTGATGGCAACACCCAGATCTGCTCTGAGTTACAGCACAACGGCACAAAACTTACAGAACCAATTGATATTGCCAACATCCTGGCAGATAGGCTCAGTGCTAACTTTACACCCCCCCCCCTAAGGGGCCCATATCTATACAGGAAAAATGCAGAGTCCCTGTAATCACAACTACGCAGGTAAAAGCTACACTCTCTAAAGCCAAAAACACAGCATCCATGGGACTGGACAACATCCCAGGCTGCGTTTTACACAAACTTCAGAACTAACTGGATCCCCACTTAAGCACCATGTTAAATAATAGCCTCGCATCAGGCATTGTGCCTACTGAATGGCACACAGCAACAGTTATCCCACTCCACAAAGGGGGAGCCACCACTGATCCCGGGAACTATCGACCTATTAGCCTGACGAGCCTGGTCTGCAAGGCCATGGAACTTATCATCATGGAACTCATAAACAAAGACATTGGTAACCTCCAAACTCTGGATCCCACCCAGTTCGGGTTTGTGAAAGGCAGCTCATGCCTCCTGAACCTGATCGACTTCTTTGAGGCAGTCACCAAAGCTGTAGATGAGGGTAAGGTGGTTCACACAGCCTATCTTGACCTCGCCAAGGCTTTCAACACCATCCCCCATTCTGGAATTATAGCTAAACTCACTAAACTAGGTATAAATCCCTATGTCACAAGATGGGTTGCCAACTGGCTCACTGACAGAACCCACACTGTAAAAGTTGCAGACTCCAAATCTGATAAAGCAGTGACAAGTGGAGTACCACAGGGTTCCATCCTGAGACCTCTCCTCTTTGGTATCTACTTCTCTGAAGTACAGGCTAACACAGAAGGCCTTTGGCTAATGAAGTTCACAGATGGCTGCAAACTAGGAGCCATAGTCAAGTCACCAAATGATGTGGACATCCTACAGAATGGCCTCGCTGAGACAGATGCCTGATGTCAGAGTCATGGCCTCAAACTCAATGCCAAAAAGTGCAGTGTCATCCCCTTTGGTAAAAACTCTGTACCCATGAACTACCACATAGGCAGCAATCTACTTAACACCGAATGTGTGATAAGAGACCTTGGGACCCATGTGGACAGTAGTGTCTCCTTTGATAGTCAAATTGCCACAGTAGTCAGGAAGCCCTTCTACGTGGCACACCTCATCATTAAAGGGTTCTCATCCAGGAAAAAAGAGGTCATTGTTCCCCTCTACTCGACACTCATTAGACCCTTTGTAGAGTACAACGCCCCTTTTGGAATGTACCTCACAAGACATCTGCAGCAGCTGGAAAGGCCACAGAAGTACCTCACAAAGAGGATTACTGGCCTCAAACAAATGCCCTACACTGACTATCTCAAAAACTCCAGCTTTACCACGTAGCATATCGCCTAGTCCGAGTTGATCTCTGCCTAACATATAAAGCGATGTCAAACCCAGAGCTGTTGGACATGCTACACCTAAAGAAATCCCAATCCCTCCGAGCTACACCCTCTAGGGACCTAAACCTTGTCACCACAATATATAGAACATGCTGGAGGGATAGATTCCTGTCCCAGAGACTTCCCATACTCTGGAACAGGCTACCCATCTATGTCAAGCAAAGTTCTTCATTAGCACTCTTCAAGAAAAATCTTGATGAGTGGATGGGAAATAGGAAATACACCCCAGGGATCACTTCTGTGTCTTTGCCCAGCAGTGGCACAGGAAAATAACTTTCTTGGGTGGCGTAAGCCAGGGAATCTTGTTGGCTAGGCTTACATAGGCCCTTGTACCTACCTATGAACCTATTAACCTATGGAGCCCCTGGTGGGACTATGGGTTAGTTGATCCAGGGCTTTGGAATTTATGAATTCCAAGAACTGTTGGGCAAAGGTGTTGGTACACAAGTAGTTTTCCCAGTTAATGGGAGGGTAGTTGAAATCACCCAGTATTAGGGTGTTTGGTTGTATCTTAATATTTTCCAGTATGTTTAGAAAGGTGTAGTAAGAATCCTGAGGCATGGTGAGGATCTGTAGCAAGCTAAAATTTGGATTGCAGTCTTACCTAGTGGTGTGAATAACCTTGGTGAATATGGACACTCCTCCACCTTTAGTGTTTTGGTCCTGGTTTGGTGGCCGAAAAGTGTGGTAAGAGTTGTAGCCTGGTATTGCAGGGGTGCTCTCTGGAGCCTTGAACCAGGTCTTCTAGCATTGAGTAGCATTACCTTCAGAATTTGCATGCTTGTACCTGTTACGGTCTCCTGGAAAGAGTTAGTCATTGGTGTTGTAAGTGTGCATGTCTAAGGTTTAAAATAAGAAGTTATATACCTACCATAACGTTCCATGTTAGTTGTCTTCTCTCGCCTTCTTTCTTGCTGGATGGGTTCGAAGCTGATCCTCGGCTCCAACTCGGCCACTTACTAAAGCTCGAGAGCTAATTTTACCGGCTTGAGGCAACCCTATATCCCATGATGCTAGGTGATAACTACCCAGATCTCGTTTGGTAGCTGAATAAAAAATTAGGCAACATAGTCCTCCAACTGGAGAGGAGGAGGAAAAGGGATAACCCCACCAAAGATCCCAATCTAAGCTAAAGTTACACTAGGACAAGCTATTAGGCTGTCAATGCTAGATCAGGACTCTTCAAGGAAGAGGAAATCTTCTCGGTCTGTCCAGGCTAGGGGGATGGTGGGCGGGACGCAAGAAAGAAGGCGAGAGAAGACAACTAACATGGAACGTTATGGTAGGTACATAACTTCTTAATGTTAAGTTGTCAATCTCGCCTTCATTCTTGCTGGATGGGACCATGTCCCTAGCACCTTCATCCTGGGTGGCTCATTGGAACAGACTCTTGAGAACGGTGGAACCAAAATTTGCCCTATTTCTGGAGGCCAAGTCCAATTTATAATGCGAAACAAAGGTATGAGGAGAGGCCCATGTGGCTGCTGCACAAATAGTGTCTATTGGTAGCCTAGCTTGAAAGGCTGTAGATGTAGCTAGTGCTCTAGTTGAATGGGCTCTTGGCCTAGAAGTCAATTCTCTACCTCTGAGCTGATAAATACATGTGATAACAGAAGACAGCCACCTAGATAGGGTTACCTTAGATACCGGAAGGCCTTTCTTATTCTCTGCATAAGATAAAAACAGTTGATCAGATTTCCTGATTTGTTTAGTCCTATCCAAATAGTAACGAAGCTGGCGATGAACATCCAGATAATGTAGTTTTTGCTCTGCCCTATTAGAATAATTTGGGAAAAAAACTGGGAGATCAATTGATTGATTTAAATTTGTCTGCGAAGCCACCTTGGGTAAGAAGGATGGATTAGTCCTTAGAGAAACTCTGTCTTTGTGGAAGACTAAATAGGGAGGATGAATGCAGAGGGCATGAAGCTCAGATACTCTCCTAGCAGATGTAATGGCGACTAGGAAGAGTGTCTTCCAGGAAAGTAATTTCAATGAACAGGAAGCCGCAGGTTCAAAGGGGGGAAGAATCAAGGATGTTAAGACTAAATTTAGATCCCACTGTGGTGTAGGATCTTTGATCGGGGGCTTAAGTAAAAATACACCTCTAAAGAATGCCTTGCAAAGCTTATGGGACATGATGCTGCGGTCTGACAGGCCTATATGGAAATTTGAAATGGCTGCCAACTGAACTTTTACTGTGGAGGAAGAAGTTCCTGAATGAAAAATTTCAGCTAGGAAGTCCAAGACTGAATGAATTGGAGCAGTAAAGGGATCTATATTCTTAGCCTTTGCCCAGAAGGAGAAACGTTGCCATTTACTAGTGTAAATCCTTCTGGTGGAAGATTTAAGGGAAGCTACTATGATATCCCGGATGGGATTAGAAATCATAGGAAGCCTGGCTAGGGACGGAAGTGGAGCAACCAAGCAGTGAGGTTGAGAGAATGTAGGGATTGGTGCAGCTGCCCTGACTGATGGGTCAAAAGATCTGGGACTGGATCCAGATGCCAAGGCTGTACCAATAGATAACGGTGCAGGAACGGAAACCATATCTGTTGAGGCCAAAAAGGGGCAATGAGAATCATCTTGGCTCTCAAGGCGGTTGCTTTCTGAATTACTTGTGGTATTAGCGGGAGGAGTGGAAAGGCATAGAGAACTCCCCGAGGCCAATCTTGGACTAGAGCGTCTCTGGGGGGATGGCCTGGAAGGGGGAAGAGTGTGAAGAAGTCGGGGCATTTGCTGTTTTGAGGCAAAGCAAAAAGATCGCAGCAAGGAAGGCCCCACTTCTGAAAGATCTCTTCCGCCACAGATTGTTTGAGAGACCACTCGTGTGGCATGAGTATAGCTCTGCTCAACCTGTCCGCTATGATGTTGGACTTCCCGGGGACATGCGTTGCTATCAGAAACCGCTGAGAAGAGATTGCCCATTGCCAAAGTCTGAGTGCCTCTTGACACAGGGGATAGGAATTGGTTCCGCCCTGCTTGTTGATATACCACACTACGGGCATATTGTCCGTTTGGATTGCAATAGTCCCCAGGGGAAGAGAGTCATGGAGGGCTTGCAACGTTAAAAGCACTGCTCTCATCTCCAGGACATTTATGTGCAGGTGGCATTCGAAAGGTTGCCAAGTGCCATGGACCATCCTGCCTTGAAAATTCCCCCACCACCCGATCAGGGAGGCGTCCGATGTAACCGTGGTGACCGAGGAGGGAGGAACAAAGGGTCTGCCTTGATGGACTTGAGGGGACAACATCCACCAAGTCAGATGACTTTTGCAAGTTGAAGTTATCATGATCTTGTGATGTATAGGGAGTCGTTGAAAAGACCATTGGGCGAAAAGCATCCACTGTAGAAGACACATGTAAAAACGTGCAAGAGGAAGAAGTGTTATGGTGGCCGCCATAAGACCCAATACTTTCAGGACATACCTGGCCTGAATTTTGTCGCTCTGAAGAAGAATATGGACATGGTTTTGAATATCTAAGACCCTTTGATCTGTTAACTTTGCTGAAAGTTGTATGGTGTCCAAGTTGGTGCCTATAAAGGTAATAGACTGACAAGGCGACAAGGCAGACTTTTCGAAATTTATAGAGATTCCTAGCCCTCTGCAAATGTGAATGGTGTAATCTCTGGCTTGGAGAAGTTGATGCCTGGTGGTGGCAGTGAGGAGCCAGTCGTCTAGATATGGAAACACCTGGAATCCTTGACATCTCAGGTGAGCCGTAACCACTCCCATACATTTGGTGAACACTCTGGGGGCTGTAGTGAGACCAAAGGGCAGGGCTCTGACTTGGTAGTGACTGGCCCCCAGCCGAAAGCGGAGAAACCTTCTGGAGCACCTGTGAATTTTGATACCGTGACCATCCGGAATCTTGTTCTCTTTACAAACTTGTTTAGTTTGCTGAGCTCTAATATGGGTCTCCAGTCCCCTGTCTTTTTCGGTACCAAAAAGAACCTTGAGTAGATTCCGGATCCTAGTTGGTCTGCTGGGACTGGCTGGATGGCTCTTTTTGCTAGCAGTTTTGATATGTCTGGTACTGCTAGTTCCCTTAGACCGGGTGGAATGTCTGGAAGGGTTCCCTTTTGCTGAATTGGGGTTTGGATAAAGAGAATTTTGTAACCCTCGGATATGATCGACTGTACCCATTTGTCTTGAGTAAGGGAAAGCCAGGCTTTTGGGTACAGCGACAATCTTCCCCCGACTGCCTCTGAAGGTGGACAATCGGGCAACATCTCAGGGATGCTGGAAGGGTTTGTCAGAGAGAGGCTCCCTGCTACCCTGATTCTGTGGACCCCCTCTGCCCCTAGGGTGGTGTCTGTTGTTGTTACCCCCTCTGCCTCTGGGGGTAAACTGACCTTGTGCATAAGGCGTGACTCCTTGAGATTTGCGGAACCACATTTTCCCACCCTTCTGACCCTTAGGGTATGGTCTTGAAGGGGTGGAGAAACGGACTCCTACAGCAGAAAAAGTCTTGCCATCTTGTTCGCATCTGGTCAAGGTGTCTTTCACTTGAGGTCTGAACAAGGTCGAACCATCAAAAGGAGAATTTGTGAAGGACGCCTTGAAGGGGTCTGCAAAATTACAAAGCCGAATCCAGGCATGACGCCTTAATGCCACTCCTGTGCCTGCGGCCCTACTCGCTCCATCGGCTGCATAAGAAATGAGCCGCATGGAGGAGTTAACAATAGAGTTTAGGGTTCCTAGCTGTGAGTTAATTTTATCCTGGGACCCAGCAGCTGACGGATCCGGTAAAACTTCTCCCAACTCTTTGAGAACATCTCTCTGAAGGCAGGTGAAGTGACACAAGTAATTCAGCGACCGCATGGCAAAGGTCGCTGAAGAAAACATCCACTTACCGTACCTATCCATAGTCCTAGAATCCTTGTTAGGAAGATGGATAGGTACTGAAGGATCGGCTAGTTCCTTCTTGGTGGCTGCAGCCACCACCATGGCATCAACCAGGGCAACTTTTGTCAAAAACTGCCTATCAGTTGGGGCTGTAATGAATTTAGAAGGCCTCCGAGGAGTGGGTTCCACCGAATCCGGGGCTGTCCACGCCTTCCAAGCCACCACATCCATAAGGGGGTCGAAAGGCGGAGACACCCAGGAGGTGGAGGGTCGAGAACCAAATGCCTCCAGGTAAACTGACACGTCCTCGGAAGGATTAAGGGAAGGCCAGTTCCCCCTCTGCTTAAGGATTTCAAGGATGTCTGAGAAAGAGACATCCTCAGAGGGGGACCTTGGGGATCCCTCCGACTTATCCAAGTTGGTATCGGATGTAATGGACTCGGGGGAGTCCACATCTTTCCTCTTACATGTTTTCTTATGCGGAGGTTCACCTGATGGTTCAGGAGAAGCCTCGGAAGAGGAAGATATTCCCAGTGGGGAAACCTGAGGCGTTGGATCTCTGGGCCCGGGAGCAAGAGAGTGGGAAGAGACGTCAGCAGTTACTGTAGTGGGAGGAGCTGATGGAGCTGACCGTTGACCATGCCCTGGGGCTAGTACGCTTCTCATCACCTTGAAGGCTCCCCTATCAGAGAGGCCAGAGTACTCCAGCTCTGAAGAGGTAGGAACCCCAGGCTGCACCGACAGGGACAGCTCCGAGGCCAATGTCAGGGCCGAGCTCACCAGCGCCGACGCTCTGAGAGGGAGAATGGGGTTGGACAAGGGTTCGATGCCACTCGCCCCCTCGGAGCCGGCGAGAGAGATCAGGCACCCGGATCCCTCCAATGAAGGCATCAAGGAGGAGATCGGAGCAGAGGATGATGGAGCCGAAGGGGGAGGTATCGGCTCTGATGCCACAACAGTCACGGCTCCGAGGAGCTCCGGCTCTGAACTCTGAGGGAGAGTCGAAGGAGGAATATTAGGTGGAGTTGTAATAGCCGCTGTCTGATGAGATGGACTATGAAGCATTTGGGCCAATGCCTGAGACTTTAACAGTCTACTCACCACTCTCTCAAGGTCCTGGTCAGAAAGCCTGGATGACCGAGAAGATCGGCTCTGATGGCTCCGCTCCGAGAGCAGAGGTGATCTCGGAGCTGAACGGATAGACTCCAACGATGGGGATCTGGACCTCTTTCTGGAGGTAGATGGAGCCGAAGGAGCCGAAGATACGTCCACTCCAGCTGGAGCCGACCGTGCGTGTAAGGACTCAGCGGTATCGGCGCCGAGTGGAGCCAATACTGGAAGCTGAGACACAGAAGGATCGGCTCCAGCCGGAGCCGATCTTGCCACAGAAGTTGAGTCAGCAGCCGAAGGCTTAGGACTCAGAGCCGACGGTTTTGCTGGCTGTGAGGGCTTCCCCGGCGCAGACTTAGACGGGGAGCCCTCAGGCTTTAACAATCCCCTTAATATTAATTTGTTCCTGTGCTCCTGCAGGACTCTTGGGATGAATGCATGGCACACAGAACAAGAGTCCTGCAGGTGCAGGGGTCCCAGGCAGTAAACACAAGAAGTGTGACCGTCTGTCAGAGACATTTTCTGACAGCACGTGTCACACTTCTTGAAGCCCGAGACCTTTGCCTCCTTCGACATATCGGTGTCGAAGTAGCCCTAGAAAAAACACACACACACACAAACACCCGATGCAAAAACAAACTAATAAAAAAATAGGGATACCAGGGTACAAACACACCCAAACACACCACAGAATCCCTGACAAGAGTTATGAAAGGGGCAGGCTTAAGGCCTAACCTAGGGTAGGGATGTATAATTAGGGATAGGGAAATACAAGGTACTAACGGGGATAAGAGTTTAAAATTAACTGCTAAGTATCTAACAGAAAAAAAGGAGTGGGAACTAAGTAAAAAGGATGACTAAATGTCTTTAATTTCAAAAACTTACCAAGAGCCGGTAAAAACGCACCTCGCAAGCGAAAGTGGCAAACGAGATCTGGGTAGTTATCGCCTAGCATCATGGGATATAGGGTTGCCTCGAGCCGGTAAAATTAGCTCTCGAGATTTATTAAGTGGCTGAGTCGGAGCCGAGGATTGGCTCGGAACCCATCCAGCAAGAATGAAGGCGAGATTGACAACTTAACATTATAGTGTTTTGAAATTCAGCACTGTAAGCTTTCAGTGAAATATAATGTAAAACCAAACTAGGTGGGGGGCTGTACCCTCCCCAACTATGTATACTAACCCTAGGATTGCACTACAGTGGGGAAAAGAGCATATACCTTTTACTTGCCTTACCATACTCTACACAGTGCCAGTACTTCACTTCAGTGAAATGAGTTTTCAGTAATTTGAGTTTTCAGCGATTTGGTGAGGGTGAACTGAAATTCAGTGAAATGAGTTTTCAATGAAACAAAGTAGACCCATATTTAACACCAAATACTACATATACTATTTGATATCTTATCAGCCTTAGAAGTCTTCCAAAGTGCCACTGCACATACAATGGAGGGCATGGAGGAGTTACTGAAAATTACAGATAACATAATGGTAGGGGGAGAGCATTTATAGCTTGACCTCAGAGTGGCAAATTTCTTGGAGAGACTGTGACATGAAGTTGATTCCAAAGAAATGCTAAACATTTGTGAACTCTATGAAATACATATACCAGGAAATATGAAATACAGCTTGTCCTGAAAAAGTCAAGGCAATAATGCAAATGAAGCATCAAAGGGACAAAAGTCATCTTACAAATGTTCTTGGGACTGGTTTAAAGTCTTACAAAGTTCATGCCACTAGCAAAAATTGCTTATGAAAAACATGGAATGCTTTTAGAAAATTAAACAAGAAAACAACTTTGAAATTTCAGAGACGTTGGTTACAGATGGGCATCTGTAACCAACGTCTCTGGAATTTCAAAGTTGTTTTCTTGTTTAATCATTAACATGTTACAATGTTAGCATCCCAATAGTCCTCCAAGCAGATGCCACTCAATCTGGCCTAGGAATAGTAATATTACAGGAAGGCCAACATATATGGAGATTTGACAGATGCACAGACATGAAGCACTTGAATAGAAAGAGCTGGGTAACTGCTGGAAAAAGTGTTTCATATATATATATATATAAATGCCAGGTTTTTTGATATAAAAAAATGAGACCACAATAAATAATTTCAAAACTTTTCCCACCTTTAATGTGACCTATAATGTGTACAATTCAACTGAAAAACAAACAAATCTGTTAGGGGAAAATATGAAAAATAAAAAACGTACAATAAGCTGGTTGCACAAGTGTGCACTCCCTTAAACTAATACTTTGTTGAAGCACCTTTTGATTTTATTACAGCATTCAGTCTTCTTGGGTACACACCTGCCATCAATTAAAGAGGCTCTGATTAACCCCAAATAAAGTTCAGCTGTCCTAGTAGGATTTACCTGACATGTACAAAGTTGCCTGCTACAGCAAAATCCATGGTTCGCAGAGAGCTCACAAAGCATCACAAGGATCTCACTGTTGAAAGGTATCAGTCAGGAGACGGGTACAAAAAAATTTCCACAGCATTGGACATACCATGGAACACAGTGAAGACAGTCATCAAAAAATGGAGAAAATACAGGACAACACTGGACGTCCCTCCAAAATTGATGAAAGACAAGACGAATACTGGTCAGGGAGGCTGCCAAGTGACCAATAGCAACACTGAAGGAGCTGCAGGAATTTCTGGCAAGTACTGGTTGTGTGCTACATGTGACAACAATCTCCTGTATTCTCAGTATGTCTGGGCTGGGGTAGGGTTGCAAGACAGAAGCCTTTTCTTACACAGAAAAACATCCAGGCCCAGCTAAAATATGCAAAACAATACATCAAGTCCCAAAAGCATGTGGGAAAATGTTTTATGGTCTGATGAGATCAAGGTTGAACTTTTAGGCCACAATTCCAAAAGGTAAGTTTAGCGTAAAAACAACACTTTGCATCACCAAAGGACCACCATCCCCACGGTAAAGCATGATGGTGGCAGTATCATGCATTGGGGATGCTTTAATTCAGCTGGAACTGGAGCTTTAATCAAGGTGGAGGGAATTATGAACAGTTCCAGATACCAGTCACTTTTGGCCCAAAACCTCCAGGCGTCTGCTAGAAAATTGAAGATGAAGAGGAATTTCACCTTTCAACACGACAATGACCCCAAGCATGCATCCAAATCAACAAAAGAATGGTTTCACCAGACAAAAATTTAAGTTTTGGAATGGCCCAGTCAGAGCCCAGACCTAAATCCAATAGAAAATCTGTGGAGTGACTTGAAGTGAGCTGTGCACAAGACATGCCCTCGCAATCTGACAGATTTGTAGCGCTTTTGCAAGGAAGAGAGGGCAAATATTGCCAAGTTAAGATGTACCATGCTGATAGACTCCTACCCAGGAAGACTGAATGTTGTAATTAAATCAAAAGGTGCTTCAACAAAGTGTTAGTTTAAGGGTTTGCACACTTACACAACCAGCTTATAGTATGTTTTTTTATATTTTTTCCTTAACAGCTTTGTTTGTTTTTCAACAACAAAGGGTGGGTTTGTTGTTTTTCAACAACAAATTGGGAGGGTGGCCTAATTGTTAAGGTGTTTGCCTTACAAGCACAAGGTACAGGGTTTGAGTCTCACAAGGGATAATTGGCTAGGCTTAAAATGGCTTGCAAGAGCAGTTAGCTTAGTACTAACCTATGAACCTATGAACCTATGAACTGAATTGTACAGGTTACAGGTCACATTAATGGTGGGAAAGGCTCATTTTTATATCACAAAAACCTGTCATTTTAACACGGGTGTGTAAACTTTTTATATCTACTGTATGTGTGTGTATATATATATATATATATATACATATATATATATATATATATATATATATATATATATATATATATATATATATATATATATATATATATATACATATATACATATATATATATATATATATATATACACACACACACACACACACATATATATATATATATATATATATATATATATATATATATATATATATATATATATATATATATATATATATATATATATATATATATATACATACATACATATATATATGTATTCATGGTATTTTATTGAATGTTTAAAAGTCGAGTGACATAACACCAATATCTGAAATAGTGTGTGTGTGAATATATATATATATAGATATATATATATATATATATATATATATACATATACACACACACACACACACACACATATATATAGTGTGTGTGTATGTATAAATATATATATATATATATATATATATATATATATATATATATATATATATATATATATGGGTCTACTTTCATCACACACTGTCACTTCACCCTTTAAGACCGAGAACAGAACGACCGAACAGGTCAAGTTACCATTATGCACATATATAGATAGACAGATAGATATTCACATACACACATACATATACACACACACACACAGGAAGTGAAAGGTGAGTGTGCTGCTGTCGGACTAAGGGTTCAGTAGTGTGGAAGTGGGACGAGAGCAGTGTAGGGTAGTGTTAAGTGTGTCAGGGTTAGAATGCGGTGGAGTGAGTGTGCGATGACGGGCTGAATGTTGTAGGGTGGGTTAAGTGAGTTAGGGTTAGGTGCAGGTAGGGTAAGTGTGCGGTAGTGACTGTGTTGAGGTTTAGGGGTGGGTTAAGTGAGTTAGGTTAGGGTGCAGGTAGGGTGAGTGTGCGATAGTGGCGGTGTTGAGGTGTAGGGGTGTGTTAAGTGAGTTAGGGTTAGGTGCTGGTTGGGTAAGTGTGCGGTAGTGTCGGACGTTAGGGTTAGGGTTTAGGTTAAGGTTAGTGGATATGTTGTTGTGTGCAATGTGTACTTGGCGTTTTTTGTGTCGGTGTTATGGTGTTCGGTATGTTGAGTTGTTGGTGTGGTGTGTTTTCGGTTGTTTGGGGTCGGGAACATGTGTGTCGGCGATTATTCGTTAGATTCGGTCTATGAAAGTAGACCCATATATATATATATATATATATATATATATATATATATATATATATATATATATATATATCTAAAAACAACTCCAAGATCACACTGCAGCATGTACTCTGATCACACACTGTCACTTTTCCCTTTAATACTTATACGTCAACATTTTCAACACTGAAGTTTAGGTCAAGATACCATTATGCACATATATAGATAGACAGATAGATATTCACATACACACACACACACACACACACACACACACACACACACACACACACACACACACACACACAAAGAAAAGCGTCATCACCTGATATGAATCAAAGATGTCAAATTTAAGGCAAAAGAACACACAGACCAGTTCAACAATACTACTAGTTAGAAGATGCAGATAATAAGCTACTTCAGAACATCTTTCAAAACCTTTGTATCAGGCGCCAATGAAACTACAAAGACAGAAATTCCAGAAGTATCATTTTACTCTGATATGTAAATTTGGAAAGCAAGAACACTTTTGTTAAACTTTATTAACTCCACAGAGTGCATTACATTCATGTGCAGCTACCCATGCATGGTGCACCATACCTCATCAGTGGTTGACTACTTCAATTCATATCCTACACCACCATTTTTTTTTATTCTTTAGGTTCACTCCCTCCTTCTTCTTGGTATAACTTTCACTCTTGTACTCTAAAATCCTTCTTTTCATTGAATTTTTCCTTCCACTACTTTCTCATTCTAGTCAGTTTTTGCCATCTTGCTCCCATGTCCAAGAACCTGTTGTATAATTCAAGCTCCTTTACTGTTTTAGTCTCCTTCCAGTTTTGAATGATGATGGCTTTAGCTTTGGCACTTAATGGTCTGATCTTGTTTATTTCTCTATCTTCCTTATCTTTCTTTCCAGACACTAACCTCATTTTTATCTCCCATATACAGACTCCCCAGGTATGCTCAGGTGCCTTTTAAAATGTGTCTCCCAAAATCTATGCCTATTTCCATCCACAGTCCCAGAAAAATGCATCATTTCTGCTTCCATCTCCTGACACCTCCAGCATTCACTATCCTCATTTCTACCTTCCATTAACAAATCTCATGGGGGTTAGATACTATCTATGCAGTGTTCTTAAGCTTGGATTTCCTGCTCCATTGTACCTTCTGCATGTGGCTCACTGCCTGAATTGTCTCCTGATATAATTGCACAATTCCCTTCCATCCTTCCTATTTTTCCCATTTCATTCTTATTCAATGTCTTTGACCTTGTCTCTTCTTTCTCTTAGTGTTTCACAGAGTTGTTTGATCCTAACCTCTTACATTTCCTCCAGGGTGCCATCCTGTCTTATTTTACCTTACCCTCCCTTCCTTCCTGCCTAGTCCTATCTCCTGTTGCCTTCCTTGTGGTCTTTTTCCAAGTATCCATGAGTACTAAACAGTTCTACCACTGGTCAGCTGGTATTCTGCTTTTCTTGTTTTTTTTCCTCAGTTGTTTTTATTGAAAATTTTAATAACAAAACAATATATGATAATAAAAATATTATAAAACAACTATACATATCTAAAAGAATAATAAATAACTAAATAATTATTTACAATGGTGTCTACTGTAAAACAAAGCTTTTTAAATAGAAAAAGAAATGTAATAAGAGTAGTTGTTAGTTAATTATTACAGTTTGTTTATGCACCAGTTCTTTGAATTTCAATGATATATGAAGGGGTGATTCTAGATGCTCTTGGCTTGATTGTGATAAGTACAAGATGCCAGATTTCAGTTGGCAAGTGTACAAATTCCTTCATAGTAGGAGTAGTCTCATTCTTCCAGTTCTATGTGGTGTCTTTTCTTATTAATGTTAAGATACTCCATAAAACAGGGCATTTTATTTTTGCGATACAAGTGGGGAATAGATGTATTAAATAAAATAAGAGATTTGGGCAACATAACCTTATCATTAAAAACACACTGTAAAAGAAAATTATTATTATCCCAATAATGTTTTAACTTTTATACAGTCATAAAACATATGCGGTCAGTAAGCTTTAACATTTAGTTTACATCTTCAGCTTCCTATGTCTTTATTATACATCAATTCAACTTTATGCGGTGTGATAAATGTTCTATGTAAGAACTTCAAAGAGAATATCCTCCACCTTTGTGATGAAGTAGTTTGTTCTGAAGACTGGAGTATTCATTTTTTAAAATCGTCACTTGGGAACTTTAAGTCTAAAATAGTCCCAGTAGGTTTCTCTGTAACATACTGCTGATTTCTTAAGTACCCTATATATTTTAGAGGGTCTACTTCAGTAGACCGACAGTACACAAGAATGACATTCACAACACCGAGACTGGAAGACCAATAATGGAAATAACTGACAGTATGAAATCCCGATGCTGAAAACACCAACATGTGAAACGAGCGCGACTGTGTAAGTATGCGATAGTGATGGACCTTAGGGTTAGGGTTCAGGTAAGGTAAGTGTGTGATAGTGACGGACTTTAGGGATAGGGTGCAGGTAAGATAAGTGTGCGATAGTGACGGACCTTAGGATTAGGGTGCGGGTAAGGTAAGTGTGTGATAGTGATGGACCTTAGGGTTAGGGTTTGGTTAAGGTTAGTGCATAGATATTTATGTAAGATTTAGTGTAGGTTTGTAAGGTTTTTGGTGTGCTTGTGTTGTGGGTATGTGTTGTGAGTCGGTGTTATGGTGATCGGTAATGTGGACTGTCGGTTTTGTGTGGTGTCGGCATTGTGGCTGTTGGATTTGTGTTGTGTTGCTGTAGTGTAGGGGATCCATTTTAGATAGAAGTCCCTTTCCAATTATATTCTTGTGCATTAGTGCAATGAGTAAATCAATGAATGTGCGGAAAGAATTTCTAACTATCAATTGGATTAGATTAATCTTATATTCAGATTATTGTTTACAGTTTTGAATTTCTGGCCACGTGTCTTTGCTTAACTCAAACTTATTAATAATATTGTCAGCATTTTGTAGCTTTCCATTGTCTAGTAATTGATACCAGTATAACAGGTTTTTATCTTTCAGTGTAGTCACTGTTGTTAAATTAAATGTATTAATACTGTTTTGAGTACAGGTACTTGGAAATACAAAGAAAATCTATGTTTTACATTCAGGGTTCTTAAAAATGACAGTTTTAAAAGAGGTTATTATCGTATTAATATAATAAGAGTTAACTGGTTTGTTTCTGTTTTTTGTAAAATAGTCTTTTACTAACCAATGAAATTTATTAGTAGTGATTTTATTATGATATGATTTTGTTATTGGATTTACCCCAAATATCTCCCTGAATATCTTTCCATCTGGCATTATAATTGTTATTTAGCAAGATATTATTTTCTTAACAATGGAGGCTAAGGAATATAATTCTAAATCCGGAAGATCAATACCACCCAATATCCAATCTGTAATGTGGTGGGTTAAAGCTAATCTAGGCTTATTAGGGAACCCTAGAAATCTTAGATAAAGAATTGTACTCTTTGATATTTTTGGGGAGTGGGAGGGGTAAAAATTGTATTATATATAGAATTTTAATTAATCTCTCTTCCATAGTGAACAAATGCTTCCATTTATTGTTTGTTTTGTGGAATTTAAGTTATTATAATTAAGGATTGTTATAGCTTTGATATTATCAGACAAGATTAACCCTAAGTGATTTTGCCATCTTTCACAATGTATTTATATAATTTATCTATTTTATTAATATAATTAACAGGTAGTATTTTAGTCTTATTCTCATTAAAACTGAGTCCCTATTAATTCTGGAATATTTCTATTGTTTGGAATACTTTGATAAGAGAAGAATTACAATCTGTCAAAGTTAATAGGATGTCATCTGCAAATAACTGTGTTTTGGGGATTAAATCATTATTTATTGGTATGCCTTTAATGTTTTTATTTGATTTTAAATAATTTGCAAAAGGTTCCATAACTCGAGCAAAAAGCAATAGGGGCAAAGGGCAACCTTATTTAGTACCTTTAGTGATCATGCTTGATTGGGAAGTATATGAGCCTATTTTAATGCATGCAAAAGAGTTTTCATACAGAACTTTGATTAATTGCAAGAAATTATTTGAAAAATTACATTCCTCTAGTACTAATAATACATACTCCCAATTAACTGACTCAAATGCACTACTTTTATCTAAACTACCCAAAATTAGCTCTTTTTTGAATTATTAGTATAATCAATTATTGAAAGTATTCTCTTGATATTACCAAAGGTGTTCCTGTTCATTATAAACCCAGTCTGATCATTATCAACATTGGAAGAAATACTTTTATTCTAGAGGCATAGATTGCCATGAATATTTTATAATCTACATTTAGTAATGAAATTGGTCTATATAACGAACATTGTGTTGAGTCCTTGTCGGGTTTTAAAATTCGGGATATTAGGGTATATTTCCAGGATGGCGCTACTTTTCTAAGCCCTTTAACTACTGAAAATACCTCTAGTAAAATACTCAAAGCATCCTTAGTCATCATTTTGTATTGTTCAGGTATTATACTGTCATTTCCAGGTGCCTTACTGGGTTTTAATTTATTAATTTGAATTTTGAGTTCAGCAATGATATAGACTTGTTGATCCTCTAACAGTCTATTTTCAGTATATTTTTTATAAATTTTTAATTAGATCTTGTGCATCCATTGTTGGTTTGTTTTGATTAATCTTATTAAAATGAGACCTGAAAACATTCAAAATATCTTCTATTTCAATAACCTTCTTTTTACTAGTAGAGGAGTAGAATTCTCTGATGTGGTTAGATTTAACAATCATTTTTGTTCTAGTAACCAATTTATACATGGAATTTATCATAGTTTTATGTTGTAAATTTTCTAAATATTTCCCATTTAAGCAATTTATTTATTCTGTTAAGTTATTTCCTTTTTGACTGTCTAGTTTTATTTTATCTATTTTTCTCCTGTAAATCCATTAATTCTTTGTCACATTATTTCCTTTTCTGTGCATACCAACTTGTAATTTTGCCAAATAGGTATGCTTTTAAAATGTCCCATACAAAAATCTCTGAGGTGTTATCTGCATGATTAATTTCAATAAAAGTTTTAATTTCTTCATTAAAGAACTCCTTAAAGTCTTTCATTTGCAGTTATATACACAGGAATCATTTTAATTGGGATGTTATTACTAGAATTCAATATAACAAATGTTATCGCACTATAATCTGACAATGGGTAAGATACCACTTTAACGTCATCTATTCTACTAGTGATCTAATTTGAAACATATGCCCTATCTACTCATGATTGTGTCCCATGCCTGTGTGAGAAATGTGTAAAGAAGAGCAAGTCTGATACTGAAAACTCATTTATAGCTCTCATTATATTGATCAGTGAATTCCATCAAAGCCAGGACTAAGACAGGTTTCTTCTTTTTACAGCTAGTGGCGGTATCCTTGTCAGATAAAACACAATTAAAGTCACCTGCAAAAATAATGTTTCCCTTTGATATTCATATTTCCCCAACTGTTGTTTAACTGTTTGTATTCTTAATCCAAGTATTCAATAGACATTAATAAAAGTGTATACTTTCCTTGAATCTCTACAGTCACTGAAGAAAGCATATCTTTTTCATCACTAAATATATTTCAGAATTTCAGGTAGAGGCAAAGAGTTTTTTTTCATAAAATAGCCACCCCTCTTCTCTTTTGTTTATAATGAGAGCTAGTCAATACAGAATAGTATTTATTATTAAGTCTGTGCAAATCTTCTTTTATTAAATGTATTTCCTATAAAAAGATAACTTAGGAATGAAATATTTTTAAAAAATAGTATAAAATACCTCTTTGACACCCATTATTTAATCCATTGATATTAAATGATATGCAGTTCAAGCTGGTCATACTGCCGAAATATGAAAAAGTAAATAAGTATTACATATAATACGCACATACGTTTGTAAATATGGTAATGAAAAATGATTATTGGTCTTAGTGAGCTACTTACTCATATATTTAAATATAAGGTAACTGAGATTGTTAGCTGTAAACATTCTATCAAGAATAGTAGACAAACTATTATACATGCACCGTTCTTTGCTGTCTCCCCATGGAGTTTAAAACTCCTAGTTTGAAAAAAAAACTATTCAAACACCACCTAGCTAATAATAAGCAACTAGCATCACTCTACTACTTCTAAAGTTATGATGTATGAAAAGTCTAACATAACTAACAAAATTAAAAGGAGTTAGTACACATATAACATTTAGATTGTAAACATTCATTTGCTTGTTATAAAACTTATTAACTGTAAAGTACAGCAGATCTTGTAGTCATTTGTTTCTATTCTATTTATAAGACCCTACATAGTATTATAATAAATCCAATCATTTCTTTCAGTTCTGAGAAAAGAGAAACAGAAAAAAACAATACATATAACATTGTTTATAACTATCATGGTCTATATTATATGAACAAAAGTTCATATAAGCGAACGCTTTATGAGTGAAAATCGCAGCATCGAAAACAATATTGTGGGGGGGCTGCGCCTCACCTCCACTAAATATATATTCCAACTCCGAGATTGCACTACAGTGAGGAAAGGGCAAAAACTCCAATCTTCACTGCACTGCAATCCCACAACACATGCCTCGATGTCCGGGAGTTTCAATCATTAGAGCATTCGCTTATATGAACTTTTGTTCATATAATATAGACCCAACTATCATAGTATATTACTAATATGCTATTATATATTATTGATAATGTGACTAACTCATTAACTAAGTTCAATTCCGACTGCAAGATAGCACATGCTTGGATATTATGTTAGATACGAATGATATTTCAAAGAACAAATGAACTTCCCTAAGAAATTTTTTGTATGTTTGTGAGGACCTGCATATACAATTATCATTCAAAACGTGTCTCTTGTATAAATAGGCTATCATATTCACTACAACATACTATTAGATATAAAGTAATTAAAGACAAACTATGATGTCTACAATAACTAATAATATATTCCCAAAATTATATTTGTACTGAAGGATAACAGATGTTTGGCAATATACCAACTACAGTCTTTTTCAGAGAGACACATTCTTAGCTTATCAAAATGACTGTGTAATTTTGTCTGACTTTGTTGAAAACATGCTATCACTTTTATACTAGTCCCTCCTTTACTATGTGTCAGGCATTCAATTAACACTCAGAGCATGAGCTTCTAATATTGGCATGTATTTGAGCTCCTGATTTCCAGTTCAAAAAGCACATCCATACAGAAACCAACACAAATCTTCACCACAAATATCGTCATAAACATACACATATCTATTGCATACATATGCTGGACAAGTCAAGCAAGCAAGAGATTGACATCAACAAACAAAACAACAAAAACAAAATCATCCTCCCTTCTTTAAATTAATATAACAGACTGTAACTTGAATAATATAATACCTTAGGATAAAAGTTGAAATTAGGAAATTAATTCTATATTGTGTTTGGTGCCACAGTGCTATACAATGTATTATATAACTTAAAGTACAAAATACAGATTTTACAAGTGCTAAAATAATTATAATAATAGAAATTTTGAACCAAATAAAGCAGACAATGCAAGTTAATTAACACCTTCTTACTATTTTGCACTTATTTTGTGTGTCAAGATCAAGTATAAAACAACATTTTATCCGGTATTTCTTTGACACTCTCCCTTTAAATCTTGACTGCTAATGTACCCTTTGACCTTTAAAACTGTTTGTCACAGCTAAGTACTTCCTATTTAGCTTCCCCCTTCATTTAAGCTTTATCTAACAAGTAAATCAAGGCTCACGACTTTGGCGGGAACGTCAAGAGATCTCACAGACTCGTAAAAAGTAAGTGCACAAGCTTCAACAGTCTCAGAATAATGCTGCTTTCATTCACGGCTCATTTAGTATTCGTGAATTGCTGTTTTTTACCATAAGTATGAGTTAAAAACAAAGAAATTGTCTTTACTACTGTAGTGCTCCTCTTCTAACCCTTCCCCAACAAATAAACTGGCACCAAACATCACAGATAAGCCTAAATAAGAAAGAAAAATAAAAAAAGAGAGTAGAAAAAAAAAGAAAACAGCTTCATACACCTACTATTTTATCACTGTATTAGTAAAGAAGCACTCACTCACAAACAGCACATCCAAATCTCATACATACAACACCTCACATATTCCAATCAACCATGACATGCAGACCTCCCAACCATTCTGAATTACTCGTTTTTTACCGAGTTTTGGGGTCCAAATGAAGGGGTGCCACGATTCCCGAGTGGCACCCCTTCAGTTCCAATTATTTTTGCCTTTTTTTAAATTTTTGCGCTGTCGGACCCGATGTCACCACGTGCGCAATGACGTCAGCTCCGTCAGGCTACCAGCCAGTCGGAATTGAGCTCAAGGAGCTCACATCATCATTTCCGGCTGGCGGCCAGGAAGCTGAAATTGCGGGAATGGGGAACAGCAGAAACGGCGGCCGGGAATGTAACATGAAGCTGAAAAGGCAGAGTTTGCGAGCCGGGAACTACTCAGGGCAGAAGACAGAGTTTGCGAGCAACGACAGAGGGGGTAAGGAACCACACTCGTTATTCAGGGTTTTGTGTGTGTGTGTGTGTGTGTGTGTGTGACAAGTATATGCAGATAATGCACATTATTCATTCTCTACTTTTAGTGTTACATGTTGGTTGGTTGCTTGGTTGGTTGGTGAGTTGGTTGGTTAAACAATGCAATCAATGGCTAAAGGTCAGCTTTTCTGTGAAGGCTGTAAGTCAAGATAGAAAACCCAGTACTTCCCTACTGAATATGGAGGAAGGATACATATCAGTCTATATACCTTGAACTGGAAGAAGTACAACAAACATTTGGAATAGGTGACTGAAAACAAGCACACCTCTAATACCAATGCTGCAAATGAATATATTGGTAGCAGCATGAACTCTGCTGACAGTAACACTTCCTCTTCTCTAAGCATTGCAGGGTTTGCACTCGAGTTAATATGATACAAGGAAGATTTTTTTTTAAATGAAGACAGGGGACTCAGCTGGAAATGAGACTTGCTGTAGTAAAGGTATGAGTCATTAATGAGATGAAACCAGAGATCAGTAGAGATAATGGACCAAAAAAAAAAAAAACAATAAGACAAGCAGATTCTGTAACTGTAAAAGACTTGAAGCTATTACTATGCAGGTATAGGCCATCTAAAAACATTCTGTTCACTTTTATCCTCTGTCGACAAAATATTTTATTATGTATGTGAGTATTCACTCATTTATTTGCTTTGCTTGTTTGCTTGGGTACTTATTTAAATATTACTGTGTGCCATCCTTGAAAACAAGCACTACCTGCTCGAAGAATAACTGTTACGATACTTCCCAGAGTGTTCCACTGCCACCCTTCAACTTGCCGCTATCTTCAGAAGCCCATTTCTCACCCATGTATGAAGAAAGTCCATGAAACTCACTCACACATCAGTGCAATATAGCTAATTAGATCACGGAAAAACTCTTATTTGATAAGTGGAAAAGAATTGCAAAGCTCTGGAATTTGAGGTAACATACGTGTGTGTGTGTGTGTGTGTGTGTGTGTGTGTGTGTGTGTGTGTGTGTGTGTGTGTGTGTGTGTGTGTGTGTCTGTGCGTCTGTGCACAGGAGTGTTTTTTGTGGAGTTTTAGTTTATAGGCTGTGCAATGAAATGCTATCAACTCAAAAATTTGGGTAGTTTCTCTTCTTTCTTCATAATGATTAGAATAGCAAGGTTGCCTTGAAAATTCACCCTGATAATATTACATAAATATATTATGTACCTTTGCGACATCCTGTTTAAGTGTGTAATTATGACATCTTACAATGTCTGTATCCTGAAATTCTTCATTTGCATCCATTTGATTTCTTGCTGTTTGCTTTTTTTGTAGATGATATTTTGAGCACTGTAGATAAAATAGCACAGCAAAAAATGATAATCATGGAATAAAAGATGGCAGAATGCCATTTATAAATTATATGGAGTGTTGTTTGCTAGTGCATATATCAATGTTGCATCATTAATTATACTTTTATACATTTGAAAAGTATAAGCAAGGATTCTCTATACCCTCTATGACCTTAAGCAATTCCCTCTGCATTTCTTTTGTTTTACTCTCATATTATAGTTATTCAAAAGCATTTCTTGTATCAAAATGCTTTATCCAACTGTGGCTATACAAAGTAAACAAAACTGTGAGATCTAAAATAGTTAATTGGTGGATGCTGAAAATGTTGATTACACTTATTGAAAAATCATCTAGTTGTTTTAATCGTTGCCCATCATTATAGTTTATTTGACATTTAGAGGGTAATTGTGAAAGCTTAAGAGCGTCTCTAATCATAAACAACCATCAGATAAACCAATAAATTATGATTCTGGTGTCTGATTCATAAACTTGGCTCTTTCCACCAATTCTAGCGGCATATTTGCCTCCAGATGTCTGCAGACTGTCTGATGTTATATAATAGTCTGATAATAACAGGACAGAGGTCACCATTCATGTATGGCTGTTAAACTCTGTCAGCGATAACTGCTATGTTAGCTGAATGTGCCAACAGACAAAATTAATGATATATTAACACATGAAATATTCATTAAGTAGAATGAACAAGAACCATGCCCATACAATTGCTCACTTTTATGAAAAGCTAGAAATAAATGAAATCAGTTTTTACTGGAATGCCATGTAAAGATGTAAAAAGTTATAGAGCTCCTGTTGAAATCAATGAGTTAAATAATAGAGTAATTTGCAGATGCAGATAAAACCATTTACATAGATTCTCACCTGACATTACTACAGAAATGAAACTGGACTATGCAGTTGCTGACTACAGGGTTAGAAGGGTGGGTGTGGCATAGTGGTTAAGGCCTTTACCTCATAGACACAAGATACCAGGTTTGATTCTGATTTCAAGTTACTAGCTAGGCATAAAATGGCCCTTTAGGGCAGCTGTCTGGTATTCACCTTTGAACTACTAGAATACTTTTACTGACAAGTTTGTAAGGTAGGTACAAAGAATGGTCTGCTTCAAGCAGGAGGTTATAGCTAACATATATTGTGAGATTCAAACATGTCTGCTACACTAACAGTTGCAACAGTGACAATAGAATATCAGAGACAAGAAGACGTCAATGAGAGTGGTGTATAGCATCACACACTGAGACACTCCAATAATCACTTAAATGGGGAAAACTAATTAACCTAGTAGTCTGTATCTGCTGTTAGTATCTACATGTCTGTGTACTGTGACTTTTGCAAGGAAAACTGGACAAGTATCAGGAGAACACAACCTGATATTACTGGTAAAATGTTCAAACAATAAATTTAAAATGCGCTCTAACATGTGCGTTGTATTATACAAGGAATATAATTTAATAAAGTCAAGAAGGTGTATAAAGAAATTAACACATGTATGTTTCTTGTTGTGTGTGCAAGGGGCCAATGATTTGAAAACAGCCCAAAGGGAATCTTTATCCACCACTGGCCAGATGCATTTTCTTTGGATGTGGTGTGGGTTTTAATGCTGTTTCAATGAATGTGAGTTTCACGTGCAAAGAAGTTTTAATGTCAAGCCTATTTTCATTGTGAGACAGTATTGCTTTGTTTACTAGATGATGTATTTTAGTGTTTCTGCATTGTTGTGCTGTAAAATGTAAAAATAAAATCCAAATAATTGTAGAAGTAAAGCAGCATGCATACATTAGTGTTTATGGTAAATGGGGCGAAATAGCCAGGTAACAGGACATTGGAATGGCTGCAGGGGGACTCTGGTGCCATGTTTTGGCTGTCTGTTCTTCAGTTTGCGTTCGAAAGTTGGAATCCCACAATTCCATTGGAGTGGGTGGGGTTACATAAGTATGTATGCAAATTAGATGTTAATCAGCATACAGATTTGTACCTATTTTTCATGGGCCTTGTCCAGATTTTTGATGTTTCCAGGTTGAGAGGTATGATGACGTGAATTAAAGAGTTCAAAGTTAAAAACATTATAAATATTTAGTTCATTCACAACACACTTATTTAATGCACCATGGGCTACTTGCTATTATGTTATCATTAGATTAAGATTTATGTGGCATATATATGAACAAAGGAAACTAGGATATATATGTAAAGAAAGCTTATTATTAAAGAATTGATTTATAAATACTTATTAAGCTAAGGCATATATTTACTGTGGAAAATAAAATATAGAATATTTGCTTAGCAATCCATATAGGAAAAAGAAAACTGATATTTATTTACCTTGTAGAGAAGTGAATTCTTGCTTCCTTCCTTTCACTTATATCTCCAGTAACTGAATTAGTAAAGTTTATAATGGAAGAATAATTTTGTTATTAAAACAATTAACATCAATGGTACACTATAGCTAAAAGTCATTTGTCATTCAGTTTCTTTTTCTTCTCAATCGATTTCCAGGAATTTACTTCTGCTTGCCTCTTCAAAGTACTATTGTTCCAGCCCATATCTTCAGTTTGGCCTAGAATTTTTTTTTTTGTTTTTAAAAATGACAGTGCAGAGTCTGGGTCTTCAAAATGTCTAATTTCATCCTGAAGGAATATTTTGAGCCTGGCAAGAAAGAGCTGTATTCTGCACATTGTTTCAAATCTTTCCCCTCCATCCTTTTCACTGCTTACTAAATCTGCCTCTTCAGCTATCTTACTCCATTTTTATTCCCTATCTGTCCCCTTACACTTCTGTTCCCCATAGTTCTTGAGATCCCCCTTCAGCCCACTTCATGTATCCCAGTTTTTTAGTGCTGTTTTATGCTCTCCATCTCCCTGTCTACCCCTTACTCTCTTTTTCTTAACCTCGTTCTCTTTTTTCTCTGCAGTGAGTGATGTTATATGCCAGTGCATACATCAGGATACATGAGAGCCCACAAAAACTCCTTTTCCTATTCATCCTCATTTTGCCTTGCTCACTCTTCCTCTTGCCTTTACTGACCCAGATTTCTATGCCTTTTGTAAATGTCATAGCCTTTTGTCCCTGGGGTATATCTGTATGTTGCAGAGTAGGTGAAAAATTTCTGGCAGAATCATCCTTGCTGCATTTAATTCTCCCAAGCAAATTTTAAGTACTGCAACACCACCCAGCCCTCCACAATGGAAAACAGTCCTTACTTTTTTTGTAATTTAGTTTATTTTTTTCTCTGTTGTCTCTGTTACTATATTCCCAACACAGAAGCGTAGCTACTTGAAGATCTCCACTTCTGTACCTCACCTGTTCCCTCTTTCCTCTACTTTTTTTCCTGATCTTACTACCACTGTCTTTTTGTTATTGCACAAGTCCCACCATTTCCCTAATCTTCTTGAATGTCTCTTTTATAGTTCCCTATTGCTGTAGCCACACCCTCTGACACTAACCTGCAGGGATCTGCATATTATAGTTCCCTATTACTGTAGCCACACCCTCTGACACTAACCTGCAGGGATCTGCATATTACACAAATTGACATTTTATCCACTGCTTCTCTTCATGCATTGATAAATTGTGTCTGACTTCCACTGCTAGCTCCTCGGTCACAAGTGTGAGCAGGCTTGGGGATAGTGGACACCCATGTCTGGTCCCCCTTGCAATCTTGTCTCCTCAGATATTTCTCCATTTATGATGACTTCAATTCCTAGGTCTTGGTATGTGGCCTGTGTCCAATATATAAACATTTTCCCTACCTTTGCTGCAGTGTCTTCCACAGGAATTCCCACTTCACCATAACAAAGGCCTTCTGCAGGTCACGGAGCACAATCCCATCCTTTTCTTCTACTTTCTGTTAATCTCTGTGCATAAATTCCAGCAGGTCCTATCAGTTGTTTTTCTTGTATTATTTTTGTCAATACTCCCTCCACTCTTCCTACCAATATCTTTGCTAAAATCTTGATCCCTGCATTAATCAAATAAATAGGCCTATAATTTCCCACTTCATCCCTTTCCCCTTCCCTACAGGTATCATGGATATCCTGGCTCTCCTCATACTTTTGGATATTTTGCCTGAGTCCTGTATTCTCTTGTATTCCTCCTCTAGCACCTTCCACAGTTCCTCCCCTTCCCCACTGTAAAACTCTAGGAGGAATCCGTTTGGCCATCCAGTTTTCCTCTCCTTCATAGGGTTGCCACCTTTTCAAATGGCCAAAGTGGGACATTTTTGGTACAAACATCAGATTGTACAGGCCGACATATACCCACGGTCAGTACAAAGGATAGAACTTAACTTTTTTGCCTAAATGAAAACTTATTCTTGTAGCATTTTAGTCGCTTATTCTGTTTCTTATAGCATTTAGGTATTTTAGATATAGAATAACTGTTTTATGCAACTATTATGTAAATATAGGAAATAATTATGTCCTACAATCTCAGGACATTTTCCATTTTTAATATTTTTTGTCAGGACACAACTGCGCAAAGAGGAACTGTCCCTCGCATAGTGGGACAGGTGGTAACCCTACTCCTTCACCTTGTATATGGCTCTTCTTACCTCATCCCTTGTTAACCCTGCATTCAGCTTGACTCTTTGTTAATCCTCCAAAGTATATATATCCCTCTACATTCTTTCTCCAGTTTCATTATGTGACTTTTGTTCCTTCCTGTTGTTTGTAAATCTCCGTGTAGCATTCCTTACATCTTGCAATGATCAGTCTGTTTTCTTCTAACTACTCCCAAACTCCTGCTCATATCCTCCATTAATCTTTCTCTCTCTGCCTACTTTCTCTTTTTTTCTTGGCTATCTTGTTTCCCTTTGCCCCTCCCATTCCACCTGCATTCTCTCCAGTACCATTGTTGAATTTCTTCCTCCAAAATAATTTTATGCTCTAATTCAATTCTGATTGTTTTTTCATTAATCTGTAGTGTTTTTCTTTTACTTTAATTTCTTCCAGCTTCCTCTTGTAACGTCTATGTCTGTGTCCAGCTCCTTAGTCACTCTTACTTCCTTCTGCACTCATCAATGTTCCCCCAACAATGACCTTGATCCCATCTCAGCAGCATCCTTCCAGTTTGTCCCTGTGTTTCATATTATCCTGTACTGCTCTTTTATTACTTCTTGCAGTGTGTCCTTGCCTCTGCCTCCTTCCTTCCTTTTATAGATAGCCACTTTCTATCCCCTTCTCACTGTTTTCTGTTCCTGCACACTTATTTTATCACTGCTGCATGACCCAATACTAGATTTTTCTTCCCTAAGAATCTGTCACATCTATCTGGCTGTACCAAAATTTTCTGAAGGTATGTTCTTGTCTCATTTGGATACCTTTCCTTGCATATGTCCAGCCAACATCCCTCTTTCATTCCTTAGGCTAGTCTTGTCTCATCATTTTGTAGTATTATCTGCCTTTGTCCAGTTCTATGGTGATGTTGAGGCTCCCCCTCCCCATTACCCCATTCCATATTTTCTTGTCTGTGGCTGTTTAGCAAGAAACAATCTTGTAGAATCCTCCTTCATCCCAATTTGGTACAAAAAATGTTTCCTATTGTCTGGCATGCGCCTTCCACCCTTCACCTGCCAGATGACTCACCTACCTAGCCACTTTTTATTGCTTCTCTACATTTGTCTGGTGCCTGTTATGAAATACAACTGCTACTCTCCTCTCCCATGCTGTGTTGTCCATTTCCATGTTTGGAAAGTTGTAACACAATTATCTTGTCCCCATTTCTGATTTTCAGTTTTGTTTCTTATAACAGAACAATGTCTTCCCTCCCATCTTCTTTAACTATTGCAATATTATTCCTATTCTTATCCACATAACTACATGTATTTTTCCAGTTGTTTTTGCCAACCCCTTCCCACTTTCCCAGTTGCTACCATCTAGCATTCCCTTAGAGCCAAACATTGTGCTGTTTGGTAGTGGCCTATACACAGACCCCTCCTCCTCATTCTCAGCTTCTGGATCCCTGCCTTTCAGCTTCTGTATGTGCATGGGTATTCCATGGACATAGGGCTTTTTAAGACTTTCTTTAATTCCCTTCCAGTGTCCCTCTGACTAATACACTGCATATCAACCAAGTAATGATGTCAAAATCTTTTAACATTACAGCATTCCCATTCATTGGTCTCCCCTCCTCATTTTTCCACCAGTTTCACTGATGTGCATTTTTGATAGTCCAACATTTTTTTTATTTGTAGTTTACAGCTCTTTACTTTGCTAATTATATATTAACATTCCTTTATTCCACATTTGTCTGAGTTGTTTTATCTTAATTTCCCACCTGTCCCATCAATTCTTTTATGCCCCCAGTTACTTACATAAAGAATTATTACTTATTTGTTTCAAAGACTTTGAGATTAAATGTATGCTTACTATACATAATTAAATTAATTAATCCATTAATTAAGAAAATATATTGCTTGCCTTGGAGGATTTAATTAATTAAGAAAATATACTGCTTACCTTGGAGGATTGCCTCTATGCTTCCTTTGACTGCATTACCAGTCACTGCCTTGGAAATGGATTCCATTCCTCATATTGTTAGTAAAGTTTTGATGTTATATTCCCTGGGCATGTTTCATAAGGTAAGGATGTTTTTCATTTAATATTTTTCCTGCTCAGTCCACAAATACCTGCCCTGCAGTGTCCATTCCTTCCACTTATTAATTGCTTTTGTCTTCCTGTGGTCACTTCCATTTCTTCTGTTGTTCTGATTCCACCTCTCTGACTCTGCCATCTATCATTAATGCTTCTATCCAGCTTGTTTAGCCTCTCGTTTGTCCAGCAGTTTACTTCTCAGTCACCCCATACTTCCAATTTACTGTCCATCACCTTCTTAGAGTTATCCCTTGTCTACATCTGCTTCAGCTTCTTTCTCTTTTCTTTTCTTTTGGTGCGTTAATCTCCCTTGGGATAGGTTTCTTTTCCCTCTGTTCAAATTGATACATTTTTACTTGTTCCACCTCTTCCATCTTGTCTCTTTTTTCATCTGCTTGTGACTGCCTTTGTGATTTATTTCCAGCTCATCTCTTTAACCCAAATGTGGCCTCTCTGCACTTCCTGGTCTTGTCTTCTTCCCTACCGTGGTTTTAGCATCTGACACTGCACATCCTTCCAGTGCCTCTGTCTCACCTCTCTTACAGTTAAGGCTGTTGTCCCAGTCCATATGTTGCAGATAATTCATATTTTTACTGCCTAGGTTGTTTAGCTGTTGTCAATTCATTTGTTTAAACTTGAGTACCCTCTGTACTGTATATCCTGAACTATTTCCCTTCCTGCCATACTTCCAAAAATACAGGGTGTTTCAACCAATAGTTTTCCTTCTGCTAAGCAGCATTTTTGAGCAATCCTGAACCAGTTATATGAAAATACCTGCAAACTGGACAATTTTAAGTCTTTTTGCTTGTATTATTTGAATCTTTTACAGTAAAGGAATGGAAGCATGTCAAACATGCCTGGGTCTGCTTTCTACACCTGCTTGTAACTGTCCCATTCTGTGTATCCCTCTCTAAGTGTTTCTTTATAGCCTGGTATTGCTCCGTTTCACTGTTGCTCACCCTCTCTTGTATTCTGGTTATCCTCACATTAGTCCTTCTAGTGCTGTTTTCAAGATTATCCATCCTTTTGCTTTATCTTTTTTTTTCTTGCATCGGTAACCTTTATTATTTTGGGAATTGGCTCCTGGAGTTTGGTCTTAATAGCTCGTTTATCTTCCTCCAGATCTTGCAGCTGTCCTTGTAGCCTTTCCATTTCTATTTGTTGTTTTTCTACTGTTTGTTTCAAGGAGTTCATATAACTGGACTACTGTGATTATCTTTTCAAAGAAAATGCACAAAGGCTCCACCTTATTTGCAGCTTTAAAAACAACCATCTGCTCTTGTTTTTGTTCCTGCTCATTCATCTCTTCTTCAGGATTCTTCCCCCTGGGAACACCATTTTAATCCAAATTTCTGCAGGCCCTGTTCAGAACCTTAGGCTTAGACAGCCATATTGGCTGGGCTCTCTAACCCTCTCAAAAGCAACAGCATACCGCTGAGGTTCTAACTCATGCATCCTTTCAGTAACCGATTATGATTTGTTACATCACGATCCTGAAGGAATAACAGCCAGCATCAGAAGAGAACAGGAGGTAATTCATAAGACAACCTGATGCTGATACAATGATGCAGCTTTCTAGGAATACAGTCCTAATAGACAGAAGTGAAAAGAAAACACCCTTTACCTGTATACCCATGTTTACCTTCCATAATAAACTAATTTACAGTGCTGGTCTAGTGGTCAAAGGTAACAGGAGAGCTGTGCCTTCCAACTCCTAAAAAAACAAATACTGGCCAAAATTCATGAGTCATATTTAAGTATTACAAAGTGCAAACAGTAAAGAGGCTGTGTCTTTTTTTGGTCAGGAATACTCACTCACACTGAAGAAGTGTTTGAATCCCACTCTATATTTGACACTCTACAAAAGCCTATATCAGACAAAAAAAAAAAAAAAAACAATTCCACCCACACAAGATACCAGATAATTCTTTGGTAAAATTTGCAATAGACCTGTCCAAAAATCAGGATGCACTATATCTGTAATGCACTATTATTCAAATTTCTGTCAAGTATCAAAGCTGAAATGTGCAACGACCAAAACTGGGATTAATGTTATGAAAGGGATCAATGCTAGATCATGACTGTTACTTCTGGCAATGACCCACAGTTAAGAGAATTCAGAATTCCAGACATTTGCCTTGGAGTGGGGGTTGTCTCACATTACACATGCCTAAACAATCCGTAGTCCAATAGGTATGTTGAAAGGGGTATCAAACAGTAAAAAAATGTTCTCATGAAAAGATGTATCCTAGGTAGTATGGACAGCTATTACTTTACATTGCTGAAGTTGTGGAATAGTCATTACAGCCACTGTGTTTGTCACCTGTTCAAATTTTGATATGACACAGATTAAAATCAACACTCCATACTTTATCAATGTTGTTACAACTGCAGCAGACACTATGCCTCAATGAACAATGGGAATATTCCCTGCATATGGAAAAATTATATATAACAATGAATGAAGCAATACTTCGGCATAGAGGTATTGTAAGGATACAAGTCCTGATGGACAAAAATAACAGGCATCTATACTATGGATAGCTGCAATACAATGTTAATATATTGTTTAAACAACAGGTATTCTTTTGAAATTAACAGGTGCCATTTTTATAAAAGAACACAAAATTCTAGGGAACGTCAGAATGTTCCAAAAAAGAGAAAAAGGTGGGAAACAGAAAGCCAGAGAAATAAAAAGTATAACAGAGAATATGACAAAACAGACTGTGCTGAAGAAGCGCCATGAGATTTCAAAAAGGTTGAGATGAGAAACATGGGATACATAAACTGGAAACATATCACTTTACAACAGATGATGCTGCTGAGAGGCACACTTTCTGAAAATATTCTCAAATATTTGTGGCTGAAGTAGACTGCTCTCTCTCTCTCTCTTTCTCTCCCCCTCTCTTAACCTCTTTATTATTTTTATACATGTTAAGGGAGTTTATTGTTTATTGGACACCACAAAAAGGATTTTGTACGCTGTAACACAGTAAGGTTCATGAAGATCTGCATTTCATGCATAGCTATATGAAACAAGATCAAAAGCTCTCTGAATTGTGTCAGAGAAAGTTTCAAGAAATCTTACTTAAATTCCAGGTATTTAATGCAATTATATTCACAGGAAGAACAGCAATTATTGGAAATTCAAGGCATTTGTGCTTTGCCAGTGCCCTCCCTCAAACCTATACCCAGTTTCTAAAGGAGGGCTGGGTCACTTAAAGCCTAGCGTGAATTTCTGAACAGCCATCCAATCAGCCTGACTCCATATGAAGGAAGATGCAACACACTGCTTAATTTCTAGTATGTTCTAGAGATGGGGAGGCACTGTGCAATGAACCTCTCTCCCCTATGTGTTTTATTTATCTGCTGGTAAAGATCTATATATCTGGTTTCTGGTATTAGTGGGACTATTTGATTTGTGTAAATACAAGAGATCCAGGACCACTGGTCCTTAATGGCATGGAAGTCAAGGTACAGATCTCTGCTTAGGAGTCTATAAACTATTGAATAAAGGGACAATGATTCCAGTTTTCTCATAGAAACTTAGGGTTTTAAGCTAGGGTTTAACTTAGTTAGGAACCTCTGGGATATTTGTAATTGCTTGATATATCTAGTGAGGTATATCCCAAAAGGGCCACTGTAGTCAGTAATTGGCGTTCTGAGTAAAAGGAAACAATGATTTTAGATCTGGATGAAATTCAGTTATCAGCACTAAGGAAGAGGGCATCTTGGCTACTGTTAGCACATAATGACTCAAAGAGAGGGATGTATCAAAGCCACATTCCAAGATCCCTGACAACATTCTCATTTTGAAGTGGAGTATGCCGTCTGCTAGGGGTAGGGATTGTCTTGCAAATGTGACAAATATTGTACTTTTCTGCATTTAAGTTGAGCCCATTTTTAGTACATTGGGTATTTATGAGTATAAGTTCTAGCTGAAGGGTTTGCGCATCAGAGGAGACTTGACCATGATTCCCAGTTTGCCGTTATCTGCAAACTTAATTAACCACGAGTCTTGGTTCATGGTCTAGAGATCAGAAAAGGAAAGGTGGACAGAAAGGGTCCTAGCACAAAGCTCTGTGGGACACCATGCTTTCTGATGAAGTACATGTCACCTGCATTGGGTGGGGTCAGTTGTTTACCCAATTTGCTAGCTATCTTACCATATAGGGTGATATTTTTAAATCAAAAAGCTTACTAACTATGCTAGCTTGGGGGATAATGTTAAATACCTTGGCCAGCTTAAGGTACATAGTGGGGACAGTATGACCACTGTCAACAGCCTGTGTTATTCTCTCTCAATGTTAACCAGATTCATAATCAAACTGCTGTAGGTTTAACATAATGAGATTTTTGAGATCATAGTGTTGTTGTTGTCTTTCGGCTTTTCCCAGTTAGGGGTCGCCACAGCGGAACTCCGGTCCGCTAATGGTTGGCAGTAAATTTTCACAAACGCCGAGGTGCCAGCTCGACATCATAGTGTAAAACCCATAAAAGCAACACCAGCAATCAGCAGAGACCCAAACAAGGTTGAAATAAATAATAGTAAAATAGAAATAGAAAGCTGTATTCTATTTATTAAAAGAACCTAAACACTTTTGTCTACAAAGAAAATAAAATGTCTTTATTAGGGATAAAAGTCTTAATTTTTTTAAATAAATTCCTGGAAGACAGCCATGCATTTTTATCTTGTTGATACCATAATTTATCAGATACCATAGTTTATCAAGTAGTTATAATATTTTCCATAGCTTTATAGAATAGACTCATCAGGGTGATGGGTCTATAATTTCTAGGGTCAATGATAAAAGCATTACTACTGCTGCGCACCAAACTGCAGGGACAATGCCTTTGTCATTTGAACTGTAGGCAACTCCATACAGCATTTCATTAATGTCAGTGGGACAGATTTTCCCTTTGCAGTACAGAAATTGCAGATGAGGACATATTTTCATGATAGAAAATGCTAATTTCATTGAGAAGTACATATGATGTTATGTATGATATTATGCCAGCTCACTACAGACATGTTCTAGATACATACTGTATTCTTTACCTTAAAACAAAGCCATATGCATACCATTCACTAAAGCTGAATGCAAATGTTCTTTTTACATTGTTATGCAGTAACGCTTATGGACATCTGCATTTGCTAGATACAAAAATGGAACATCCTCTTGTATGCTTTTTAACATTTTCTGAATGAAGCTTTCACAGAATTATATTTGCCTAGTTAAGTACAGACTGAATTTTGCACATAGATCTAAAATGAAAATGGTGGGGCCATTTTGTTCTTAATAGTAGAAGGATTTTTGTAATGGCATATTTTCAAGTGACAGGAACGTTCACATTTGTGGAAGAATACATCTATGTCTACATCTATCTTCATGGGTTCACAGGAGGCACTAGGCTATTGCACTAGGGCCTTTATAATTCTACCCATGTTATACCCTTGTTCCCTTATTGACCAAGTTCTATGGTCTATATTTGCAGCATGAGTCTATTATCAGCACTGACAACCCTTATCCAAGAGGGACATAGATGACACTCCCGGGGTAAATTTACATCTCCCATACAGTTGTCTAAGTTACGCTTAAACAGGGTCATTGAGGAGCTCTGTAAAACATGAACTGGGAGCTTGTCCCATCAGAGTGGCAATCACTGGGAGACATATCTGTTTCTCCAGTATGTCCTGTGAATGCCACAGGCTAGGTTAAGATTCCTAGAGTGAATAAATCTTGTCCCATTTGACTTGCGGATGTGTAGCATTTTCCATTAGGGCAGGGTACAAGACTGCTCTGTATGCCAGGCATAAGTTGCCTCTCAGCAGCCTACAAGATACAGAGTACAGTGACAGGGAATTCAGTCTGTCCATGTAGGTCATGTGTTGTAGACCCTAAATTTTCTTACTGAGAAAACTCTGAGGTCTCTCCAGCTGCTGCAGGTGTCTGCTGAGTTATATACAGAAGGCAGCGTTGTACTCTATTAGTGGTCTGATAAGGAATGAGAATGGCAGAGTTATAACATCCTTAGCTCTGGATACGATGCCCTTACTTATGAGATGTGCAACATAGTAGGCCTTCCTTACCACTGTGGACACATGGTGAGTGAAGTTAAGGTTGCTATCAACCTGTGTTCCCAAATCTCTCACCACAGGCTTTGAGCTAAGGGGGTTACTGTTAATATTGCAATTTTCAGAGACTTCCCCTTTGCCAAAAGGGATGACAATACATTTTTTGCATTTAGTTTAAGTTCATGGCTTTGTTACCAGTCATTTGTTTGTGCAAGCCCTTTTTGTAGTATGTCAACATCTTTAGGGGGGACTCAATGATTGCACCCACTTTGCAGTCATTGGCGAACTTGGTAAGTCACAGGCCATCAATTTTCGCCTTGATATCTGAGAAATAGATTCCAAACAGTAGGGTGCCCAGCACAGTTCTTGTGTTAGTAGAGGTGGAATGCCAAACTTTGACTGTATGCATTCTGTCGGTGAGCCAGTTCGCTACCCATCTAGTGACATATGGGTTAATTCTCAGCTGGGTGACTTTCCCAATGATGCCTGAGTGGGGGGTTGTGTCAAAAGCGTTGGCTAAGTCAAGACAGCCTGTATGTACTGTTTTGCCTTCAACCAGGACTTTGCTGACATTCTCGAAGAAATCCACCAGGTTTAATAACTATGATCGACACTTAACAAAGAAAAATTGGGTTAGGTCAAGAGTTTGAAGGTCACCTATGTCTTTGTTGATAAGGTCCATGATGATTCTCTCCATGGCCTTGAAGATAACTCTTGTTAGGCTTATAGGTCTATAGTTCCCAGGTTTGGTTGATGCACCCTTTTATGCAAAGGAATTACTTTTGCCATTTTCCACTCTGCTAGAAGTGTGGTTGAAGAGAATGCCAAGAGGTTCAACTAGGTCCTGTTTAAGACCATTTAGTAGGCAGCCTGGAATGTTATCTGTTCCCATAAAGGCTGTGTTTTTAGCCACGGAGAATGTGGTTATGACCTGCTCTTTGGAGATACTAGGTAGAGGACTGGTGACAGGTATGCTCTGGGGTATGTCTGGTGGTGATAGGTGGTGAAGTTTGCATGAAATCTGTTTACTAGCAGGTTGGTGATGTCTTCAGAGTCTGTATGAGTGGTACCATCCACTACTAGTTTGGCACAAACCTGGGCCTTCCCTTTTAGATTTCTGACATAGCTAAAGAATGCCATGTGATTATCCTTAGCTAGGGATGCTAGTTTAGCTTCATAACTGGCTTTAGAGGACTTTACATGATATCTAATTCTGTGGTGCAGAGGTTAGCATTGTTGCCTCACAGCAAGAGGCTCTCCGGTTTGATCTTCGGCTGGGGTGTCTTCTGTGCCCTAGGCATGACTGCGTGCATGTGTGTGCCTTCTGTGGAAGGTTGGGTGCCGGGCTGGCAACTCAACACCGTAAAAGCTCCACTGCCAATCATGAGTGGACAAGGTGATCCACTGTGGCGACCCCTAACCGGGAAAAGACGAAAGAGAGAGAGAGAGACACGGTATCTAATTTGCTTGTTCAAGCTGTGGAGGGTGTTTTTCCTCTGCTGAATCATTTCCCTCTTGTTCTTAGACATTCGTTTCTTCCACTTGTTTTATAACCTAATTATGCTTGATGTTCACCAGGGTGGCTGTTCACCAGGGTGGCTTGTTTTTTGTGATGACCTTGTTTTGATCCATTCAGATACAACCAAGTCTATATATTTCTATAGGTGTTTATACAGGGCATGTGTGTACACCTCTGTATAGGTGTCATTGTTGACAGTGGTAGCAGTGGGTCTGAAACTATTTCTGCCATCGCTTACTTGGCTATAGTTTGCTTTGGAGAAATTTTTCATCCTTTTTACTTTTGGGGGGTCAGGTATGATCGTTACTTTGAATGAGACATGATCAGAACTTACTATGGAGGACAACAGACAGGGGGGTAGTGCAGGGACCTCCTATGTTGGTGAGTACTAAGGACATTCTTGCCTCTTGTGGGGGTGGTGACTATCTGTTCCAGAGCATTTGTATTAACAAAGTCCAGGAACCTTAGGGCAAGCGTATTTTTGCTCATATATAACTCCCAAATGATGGAAGGATAGTTGAAATCACCCATAAGCAAGGTGTTTGGCTATACAGTGAGTGACTCAAGTAGGTCCACGTAGGTGGATTGGTTCTCATGGTTCATGGTGGAGACCTATAGCTAGCAATAATATGGAAGGGGGTTTTTCCAACAATTAGTTATACTTGGAGTAGCTCTAGGGAGTCATACTGTTTGACCAGTCTTGAGGTGTATTTGTATTTAATGAAGATGAATACACTACAGCCTTTGCTTCCTTCACACTTGTTTTGAGGTCTGCACATGTGGAATGCATTGTACCTCGCATGGCTGGAGTGCTCTCTGCGGCTGTGAACCATGTTTCTGTGACTGCACAGACATCGGCATCCTCCAAGGTAAGGAGTGCTTCCAGTGCAGCTTTCGATTTAGTCTCTAGTGAATTTTTTTACGTTGGGAATTTTGTTGTTTTGACATTGCCTAAAAAAGGCACTATGGGGGAGACAAGTACCTTTGCCAGTAACTAAAAACCAAAGGCAACAGGTGAAGACCATCTCTGGCAAAGCAGCGTGGTCTGTCAACCATATCTTCCCAGACTGATGGATAGTGGATCCCCTAAAACTGACACCAGAAGCTAAGTCAATTGTTGAGGTCAATCTTATTTTGTTTATAGTGAGGCATCATCCTGGGAGAAAGTAGAACAATGCTTAGCACTAGGGAAATACCTGCCTGGGACACAATGTGAAAGCTCAGTCATGTCTCTGTTCATATAGTCCTGTGAGGTACATCTCAAGTCATTCACTCTAACATGGACTACGACTGAGTCATAACAGTACTTGTTGTTAAGAGATTTGAGTGTGTGCATGATGTGACAGATCATGGTATGTGACAGGCAGCTGACCGAGACTTTCTCCTTGTCCAACCTGATGAGGGGGGCATCTGTGTGTCTCACTATGGAGTTACCTATACCAAGACATTTGGTTTTGAGTTATTTTTCTTAGGAGCTTATTGGCTGAGACACTGTTGTGTGTATTATTATGTGTAGTGGATTCTGTTGGATCTGCAGTGTGTGCAGTAGGTTTGCACTTGAGAGATCTCACATCTTTAGTAGGATTCTAGTGAGTACCTCCTCATACGTGGGGTTGTGTGTTGTGAGCTTGTTATGTGCAACAGGTGAAGTGTGTGTGCTGACAATCTGTTTGACATCCGGATTGTTGTTATGTGAGAGAATTAATTACAAATCCATAGTATAGATGCATCTCTCACATGTTGTATTTGTTTTAGGAGTAACTGGTTGTCAATATACATGAGGCAATTGCTACATTGCCTTAGGATGCCCAAGTCAATCAGGCCGGCTGGAGAAATGGTGGGAAACTATCTGTCCATTATGGCAGGTAGACACTGTAGTAACTAGTAGGTTTGCTGTAAGACTAACAAAAATTGGCTAATCTATGGAGGGCTAGGGGTAGAAAACTGTATCAGTGCTTCAACATGCACAACTGAGTTACTCACAGGCCAGCAGTGCAATCTCTGAGCAGCTCTGGTAAACAGAGCGCAAACACAACACTTAAATCCAAGCAAAGTTAAATGGACAGCTCCAGTAAACTGTCAATTTAACCAAACCCATACCAACACAAAACTTAAATCCAAGCAAAGTTAAATGATTTTAAACAAAGTAACCAAAGGGAAAGACCAAGAATGAGCCTTATTCCAGCAATCCACAACTCAAATGCATACTTAGCTGCACACTTCTGCCACAAGGGAGCAGTGTGGCCTTCTTAATGTAAGATGTCTGGTTTTAGTGCTTAAATGATATCAAACAGTCTAGATTCAGCAAGCCTGAATCTAGCCTATGCTATAAAATGCAGAAGTACCAGAAATTCAAAGTGCAGAAACTCGTAGTCATATCAGCAAAAAACAGTTTAAATAAAGCAGCAATTCAGTAGAATACCCTCACAAGAGTAATTGTATATGTACTTACATATCTGTCTATCTATACCTGTAGATATGATTTTTAGTAATGATGTAAAACCACCAGAGGACAGATGTTACCTGGCAATATGTTGCATTGTCTACACAGGAAAAGGAGTGGGGTTCGAATGGAGAGATGATAAGTCAGTAAGCAAAGCAGAGTAGTAGCGCTCAAACTGAATTCATCCTCAAGTCTTGATGAGTGCCTTCACAAGGTAGACCCTGTTTTCTACAAAATCTCACCAAGGCAACACTGATATACAGACTGTATTTATATAGCATATATCATGGACAGAAGTAGGTCAAAAATTAAAAAAAGATAGCTGGCTGCACAAGACCCAGGATAAAAAAGTGTCCAATCCTGGTAGGTGCACTGGTGCCAGGACTGGAAAAAAATGACAGTGTAGAATCTTAAAAATGATGTTTTGTGACTATTATGCAAAAAGCCCAGAATTTCCAGACACAAGATATACAAAATGATTGAGAGAAAAATTTGAGGAAAGAAAAATACTTCTGCAACAAAAACTGTCAGAAGCTTCAAATAAAAATGTGTGGTCATTAATACGACAGATTTTTGAAAAACAGTATATAGACCAAGAAACTTTGATCTGTTTGGGAAAAAAAGCATCTAAGGAAGTGTGAAAATATAAACAAAACCTAGGTATTTTTGAAAAGTATAAAAAAGAAATATGGACATGGGTAAGAAAGAGACATTTGATATGGTGCAATATTTATGCAAAGGCAAAAGCCAAATTAATCAACATAAAGAAGACATCCCCAAAGATATTCAAAGAGAAATATAGGCAAAGGCATCCAGACATGGAAAATTTCACAATAAAAAAAAATATCGCAAAGAGGGAATGTAGAAAAGCAGATTAGTAAAGTAGAAGTTAAAATAATAGAAGCAGAAGTTATGGAGTGCCTGTGAAGTGAAGGATTTGATGTAGAAGGTCTAGCATAGGTTACATCACAGCATGATGGAGAGAGTCCCGAAAGTAATGAGAAACATGAAGATCAAGAGATGTCTGAAGAAGAAATATGGACATGGGAAAGAAAAAGAGAGTTAATATGATGTAATATCTATGCATACAAGAAAGCAAAACTAATCAGTATAAAAAAAAGCAGCACCAAAGATATTTGAAGAAAAATACAGGCAAAGGAATCTGGACATGGAAAACTTTACATTACAAAAAATAAGAAAAGAAAGAGGAAAACTAGAAAAGGAGATTAGCAATGGAGAAGTTAAAGAAATAGAAACTGAGGTTATGGAGTACCTCCAAAGTGAAGGATTCAGTGTAAAAAAACTAATTCAAAAAGCACCACAAAAGGATAGAGCAATGGAACTCCAAATTAAGGGGAAACTAGAGAAATGGGAAGCAACTGGTCAGGTGCCATATGAAAATATTTTGAAGCCTTCCACAGTAAACCAGTATAAACATGGACTTGAAGTTGGACAGCAAGGGAAGTAACAGGAAACTGGAAACTCTGACACAGTTAATGTTGAGGAGTGATAGGCCAGTAAATTCCCATATGACAGAGCAACGGATGGCACAGGATGAAATTGAAGAGAATGTGCCACAGGAAGATGCTATAGAATTTTCTATAGAATGCCCGCAGGAAATGGAAAACAAAGGATGTGCCCTCAGTTTAGAAGAAAACGAGTTAAGAGAAGACTTGCTTGACTTAATAGAGATAGATAGACATATTAAGATCAATGAAAGAAATAGACTGCAGAAGGTCAATAAAACTCAGTAAGTCAGAAGTTTGATAAAACAAATGAACACAATAATTAGGACTGTCCACAGACATCCATGCAATATAACAGAAGTAAACAGGACATATTACTGTACAGCTAAATTAATAACGGATAAAGTTCTACCACAAGAACAGAGGGTAGTGAGGGAGAGAAAAGGGAGAAATCGAATACCATTATGGAAGTATCAAACAGAGAAAACTATAAAGCAACTAAGACAAGAAGTGTCATTGTAAGAAGAGTATAGAAGAGGGAGCAGATCAACAAAAATACTTAGAAAGACAGACATGATAAAAGCAATGTGCAGTATTAGATCAGGATCTATCATGTACTATCCCAAACAGCAAACTAAAAATCTCAGCACAGACGGAAAATTTACAAAATAAGCAATTTATTGATGACCCAAAAAAGTTTTATAGAGAATTAGGAAACAAGGTAAAAATAACTGAAAGACCACCAAAAAAGAAGAAATAGATAAATTATGGAGATCTAGGAAGATCCTGTGGAACATAAAGATGCTAAATGGATAGAAGAAGTAAAAAAAAAGAATAAGAAGTTTAAAGGTACAGGATATGAAATGGGATGAAGAAACAGCCACAGAGATTGAAACAAAGTCAAGAAAAGCCTCAAACTAGAAAACCCCAGGCCCAGATGCAGTACCTAACTTCTGGTTAAAAGCATTAACATCTTTGCATGAAGATTTAGCCATGAGTGATAACTATTTATATGCGCACCCCAAACAGACACCAACCTGGCAACAACAGGAGAAACAATGCTCCTGCTTAAGAGTGAACCTGCAAGCTACCCTAAAAATTATAGCCCAATAACTTGCCTTCAGACAACGTATAAACTATACACTGGAATTGATGCTGACACAGTCTATAGCCATTTAGAAGAAAACTCAATTATGGTAATGGAACAAAATGGCAATTAAAGAAAGTCATATGGAACAAAGGATCATTTGCTGTTAAATAAAGGCATAGTGGAGAACTGTAAAAAGGGGAAGAATTTAATTATGGCATGGACTGACTACTAAAAAGCCTTTGGCAGTATCCCACATTCATGGATAAAAGAGTGCTGAAAAATGTATAAGATACACCCTACACTGATCAACTACATTACAGTGACTATGAAACAGTGGCACACCACTTTGCAATTAAGCCATGATAAAGGACAAATTATTATTCCACTGATAAAAATCCAAAGGGGGATATTCCAGGGTGACTCTGTCACTGCTGGTATTCTGCCTTTTCCTTAAGCCATTAAGGTGTCTACTTAACAGCTTAGGCCATGGCTATAATTTGGCTCCTAGAAAACAACAGAGTGTAAAGACTTCTCATCTTCTCTTTGTCAATGATTTGGAACTGTATAGCTCATCAGATGAGGAACTGAAAGTATAACTGCAAGTTTTCATAACTTTTTCAGATGATATAAGAATGTCATTTGGTCTTGATAAATGTGCAAAAGCAACCTTTAAAGCAGGAAAACAGCAACACGAAGAAAACAGCAGTTTGGGAAAAGAATGTGATATAAAAGAACTTGAGCAAGACGAAGTGCATAACTATCTGGGAAATGCTGAAGGATCAACAATAAAACATGAACAAATGTGAATAAAAGATAGCAAGGAATGCTTTAGAAGACTTAAATTAATCCTGAAAACAGCTTTGACATCTAGGAACAAAATCCAAGCTATAAACCAATTTGCTCTTCCTGTCCTAGCTGGCCCCAAAATGCGCTGGAAAGATATGACAGAAAAACAAGAAGAAGGCTTCATGCTAACCAAATGATTTATAAAAATCAGTGCATACCAAGATTATATATTCTCCATTTTGAAGGAGGGATAGCCTCCTTGAAATTGATTACATGTACAGATCTGCAGCCGTGGGATTCCACACATCTGCTGACTTCACAAGACCCAAATGTAATGAAAGTTTTGAAACATGAGGAGAATAAATCTAAAATGACTTCCCTGCTTAAGCTAGTAGAAGCATATCAGTGTCAGCCAGGAATGGAAATCAAACCACAACTGGATAAAAAACAGACAGCAACTGAATGTGCCAAAAAACAAAAGAAAGAACACAAGGTGAAAGACCAGACAAGAAGGCAAGAAATGTGGAAAAAGCATAAATATAGTTGCAAGTGTAGAAAACTTCTGGAAGAAGCTCATGTTGATCAGGAACAAATGCATGAATGGTTAAGGAGAGACAAATTCAAACCAAGCGATGAAAGGTTACTATTGGTGGCACAAGATAGTGGGCTATGTATACGTTGGTTTACAAAGTTCATTGAACATGTGAAAGAAATGGACAAATGTAGGTTTTGTAAAACAGAACTGGAAACAGTTGCACACCTAGTTGCTAGCTGTGACATACTAATGGCAGGAGGACTGTATACTGAAAGGCATAATAATGTGGCGAGACTGTTGCACTGAGGATTGTGCAAACATTACAGTACTGAAGTGGCTCAAAAACACTGGAAATATAAGCCATAAAGCATCATAGAAAATGATGAAGTCTACATCACGTAGAACATCCATTACCAACAGTTCAAAAGATAGATGCTAGAAAACCAGATATAGTGGTCCAAGAAAAGAAGACAAAAGTAGCATTGATCACTGAAATCACCACACCCATTGACTACAGTGTCCTCTGTACAGAGAGACGCAAAGTAAAAAAAAATCAGCATATGCAGGCAGAAACGAGAGCAATGCAGAAGAAAGATACCCAGACAGTTCCAATAGTAGTAGGAGCAACGAGTCTTATAAAAAAAAGAGTCTACAATCCTATTTAAATATGCTACCAATGCATGTAACTATACGAATTGCAGGAGGAGTAATTACTGGGCACATTGCAGGTGCTGCAAAAAGCACTTTTGGCTGACATCAAAGAGAGAAACAATACTAATTTCATGAACTTTAATTGTACTTTAACTTAGGAATCGGGTCCATTCCCATCATGGCATCAGAAACCCAAGATTTGGAGAAATTAAAAAAAAAAGAGAGTAGTCATATACAGTAGTCATTTACATAAAACACATATAATAAACTTTGCACACTGGCTAAAATGTTATTCTACAGGGTACGTAGAGGCCTGCATCATGTGCCTACATAAATGCAGTAATAGCTCAAATACTATTTGATGGCTGTTAATTAAATTTTCAAAGAGTTATACTTGAACACACAGATAATCAATGTGCTTAGAATATTGTCTGTTTTTCCAGTACTAAAGATCTGTACAGAGCATTATGCTGGAGTTGGCTGTTCCACTTTGTTATTGATAGCACAAATATCAGTAGTAGCAGGCTGGCAACTCGGCACCATAAAAACTCCACTGCCAAACATGAGCGGACAAGGTGATGCGCTGTGGCGACCCCTAACTGGGAAAAGCCGAGAGAGAGAGAGAGAGAGATACTCATACTGGACATCTAATATATTTAATACAAGGTGTAATGCCTTGCTATTTTATGCTTTCTGAGTTATTTATACTAAGATCAGGTGTAACCCTCTCTATTAACCACTTAGAATTTTTTTATGCAATGTAGAACCATGTGTCATTTTTTAATTCAATTCACCTGCTAGAAATTGTATGCAATGTGCTGAATCTTCACTTGGCTGTATATAATAGCCCTGCAATTAACTTAATCCAACCATATATAGCCCCGTAACAAACTTACTCCAAAAGTATTCACTTCATGTCATACTACTGCTGTATATTCTCCAGTAATGTACACATGCTAAATGTAGTGGCTTTATATTATGTGCTTGCTATTGTATCTATTGTATGTTTTCTGTTTCTTGTTACCTGTGGAGCTTTTCTCCCTGGGCATCCACTGAAAATGGGCTCTTTGAGCCAGTGGACTATCCTGGTAAACAAATGCAAATAAATAAATATCTCCACTGATGATATGCGGTGGTGGTGCTGCGGTAGCATTGCCACCTCACAGTAAGACGTTGTCATGTTCGATTCTCAGCTAAAGCGTCTTCTGTGTGGAGACATGCGTGAATGGGCGCACCTTCGTTGAAGGTTGTGCATCAGGGCTGGCAACTCGGCACATAAAAATCTACTGCCAATCATTAGCGGACCGGAGTTCCGCTGTGGCGACCCCTAACCGGGAAAAGCCGAAAGACACAACAACAACTGATGATATCTGTTTCTGTCTCTCTTTCACACTCAAATGTTCACTGTCTAAAAATATATATATATATATATAGACATACAGACACACACACACGTGTTTGTGTGTTCTTAATAAAGGGTGCAAGAAATTGGGCCCAATTCCAAATGACTTGCTTTTAGTGCAAGTCACCACTTACACTGACTGAAGGTCTTTTGTAATCTGGCCGTCAGTATAAGATTGCTTATAGATAGGCCTTACACCAAATCAAGTCACTTACACTGATAGCAAGTCTTTCAGAATCAGGGCAGACCTAAACTGAGAGTAGCTATTTTTGAATCCGGCCCATTATTTTCTCACTGTTTAAGATTGCTATTTGTAAAACAAAATCAGTTCTGGAATGAAGCCCCATGGTTCTTTCTTTATGTATTCCCTGTGAAGTAGTATGCAGTTTCAAATTAATACATGTTCTTTACAAGACATTCAATCATACTCAAATTACAGGTCCCAACTTAAAAAAAAATCCTCAAATCTAAATCCAAATGTTCCTTTCCTGCATAATACTAAAGAAAACTACACCTTTCTGTCACTCTCCTATTTGTGGACCATTATTTGCTTTTTTGGCTAGGGTTTCTAATATTTTCCAGTACTAAGGATCTGTACAAAACATTATGCCGAAGTTGGCTGTTGCACTTTGTTAGTTCACTAGTTCTTTATGTCATTTATCTGTATTTCCCTCACACTTGCTATATTCCCTACCTCATCTTCTCACTTACCTCTAGTATCTGCTGATTTATTTATTTGCTAACAGATTCATTTGCAGCTCCCAAGGTTTTGCTTTAACTTCTTCAAGTAACAAATTTCCTATCCAGATTTTGAATTGCACTACACCACTTTAAATATTGCAGACAATAATACTCACATTTGTATTTATTTGGTATTCCTTTGAATTATGTTTCTTGTGTTTGAAAAATCAGAGCCAACAAAATAGTTTTATTAATTTCACTTTCATATTTTGCATTCTTATTTGAAATTAAATTGTACACTCTCGGTAGATTACTCCTTTTTTTCAGGCTGGCCTGAAAAAGGGCTATTTGGATAATGATTTACCTAGTTAACAGGCATATAATGCATACACACATGTGCATATATTGTATCATTTTGAGGTACTGAATGCTGTTTCTGATGTAAATATTGTAAATACATATATATTTATGAGAATGTTGGTGTTTAAAACACTGCTAATGCCATGCTATGATGTAACTATACAAATAAAGATGTTTCATTACAAGCAGTCAGGTATTAGTTAAAGCAGAAATCCCTTCATGTTGGGTTAATGGGTCATTATGAAACCAATTACGTGATTTGTTCTTGTATAAAAGGAGGGCTTTCCTAAGACACAGCTGATTTGCTACAGCCTTAAAGGGGGAGGGGGGCTTATTGCCTGAAATGGGTTTTAAGTTGAAACTGTCATTGTGCTTCAGTGACACATGGAGACTGGAAATAGATACCCAGGAAGGAAGTGTGTGTCCAACTGTACAGAAACAGAACCTGTAGAGGAACTTATAAATGTGACCTATAATAGAATGTAATAGCAAGTAAAAGGTTAATTTAGAGTCTGCAACAAACTCATGTCAGATGGATGAGAAGGTGGCTTTATATTTTGATTTTTAGTTCCAAGACACTATTTCTTTTCAAACGTTGCTATGCTACCTGTAACAGAGCAATTAGTAGGCTGAATAAACACTGTATTTTTGTTACTTCTGACCTAAGCATCCAAGCACTCCGGATTATGCTGAATGCTCCGCATTTAACAAGTGAAGCCACTGTTCCACACTGAACAGCTGTGGCTCTGCTACACAGATTCTGATTGGTTTGTGTACCACAATTACTGCCAATCAGCATCACAGTATGCAAACCAATGCATAACTCTGCTGTCCTTTCACATTACAAAGCATTGCCTGTGCTCCACAGTTTTTGATTGTCTCATACATCACATTTACAGCCAGTCATGAATGTGGTATATGAGCCAAACAAGTAAAGGGTCAGAGGAGGACAGGAGCAAATGAGAGCTCCCAAATATTTTAGGAATAACTGTACACCACAAATAACTTCTTAGCAGTAATGTCCTTTACTCTACAGACACAGAAAGTCAGTCAACAGGCCTCTGAACTACTGAAACACAAAACCAGTTTCCACCCAGCTTAAACCATTGGCTTCAAACTGCAGAGGGATGGGGGTGTGGCCAAGATGAGCACAGAGTAGCAGCTTTTCTTATCAGCTCTGCCTTTACAGAACTTTATTGACAGGAAATATTGATATAAACTTCCCTAATAATAGTTTTTTTTTATTTTAATTAATTCTTTAAAATATATATTAGGGTAGTATATAAAAAATTTCAAATAGATTTTAAGTTTTCCTGTCAAAGTTACACTTGGAAGTACTACAGTAAAAGAACAGGATGAGCTTCACTAAATCTTCTCATCAAGAGACAACTATAAAAAAAGAACTACAGTAATTACTAACTACTATTTAGGAACTAAGTGTCAAAATAGACAAAATGGATATAAAAATTGACAATTTCAAAGAAAAGTGTTCTCACCAAATGAACATTCTACATGAAGATTTATTGCAACAGAGGAAGCAGATTTCAGGAATGGAAACTGCATTAAGTGATATGCATAACAGACTTCAGGAGAGTGAACATAATGTTGAGTTCCTGTTAAAGCAAAATTCTCTTCTTCAGACAAAGGTTGATGACCTTGAGAACAGGTCCCGTAGGAATAATGTGAGAATTTTTGGCTTACCGGATAACATAGAGGGAAATAATATGGAAACATTTTTATCTTCCTGGTTGCCTGAAGTACTTGAACTGCTGGAGGCTCTTTCATATGGTACTGAAAGAGCCCATAGATCAATGGTGACATCTAAAAACACCAAGAGTAATTATACTAAATCTGTTATTGTAAAGTTCCTATCAGCCCATGATAAGGAAATGGTACTAAAGACTGCGTGGGCAAAATCCCCAATCAAACTGAAGGATAACATTATACGCTTTGATAATTTTTCTTCAGTATTATCAAAAAGGAAAATTTTCTTGCCTTTAGTCAGAGAACTAAAAAAGAATAAAATAAAAACCCATTTGCTTTTTCCTGCAAGACTGAAAATATTTTATCAAGATGGTTTTAAAATTTTTGATGACCTAGACAATGCAATAACTTATATAAAAATCTAATAACATACTGGAAAAAGTAGATGAAATGGAGTGGGCCAGTCCTAGTCTTAAAAGAAATCCTGAGAACAACACTTGGAAAACATTTGACCCTAAAAAAAAAAAATCAAAAGATGAATCATAACAAGTACATATTTGCACTTGATTCACTCAGTTGGGGAAATGAAACCGGACATCCACGTGAGCTTTTGGTATTATATTTAACATAATGTAAATTGGTTAACTAAATAGTTGTCTATTTTGTTTTGTAGAATAGTCATTTGTTGGGGGTTTTTTTTTTCATTTGTACTATTTGTTTAAGATTAATTATCTTAATGTTTATTGGTTTGATTCCCATGGATGCAGTGATTCTCCTGTCTCGGATATCTATGCTTCCGGATGTCTCGTAGTGGTGCTTATCATTAGGGGGCGTATTTGTTTATCTTGATTTTGGTTCTTATAGTGGTTGGAAAACTTTTATTTAGTTATAATTGCTGTATTTGTATTTTAGTTGATTTATGGTTAATTGTTTGATAAAGGAATCTTGTATGATGGCCTGATGTATAGTTGCAGAATTGCTGTGCTAGTGATGGCACTTCTGACTCGGGATGTGAGTGGCAGTGTGGCTGGAGTAATGGTAAGGCTTTGTTGTCATTTCCGCGTTGTTGGTGTGTTTATTTGGAGGCTCTGGTTTGGTGCTCTAGCACTGTAGAGACATGTGTGGTGTCTAATTGTATGTTTTGGTGCCTGTGTGCTTTGGTCGGAGATTAACTGGAGAGTCTGGTTGATAGTGCGGTAAAGCTTTGCTTGATAGCTGTCATTGCTTCGTGTTGTGTATGCGAGGTTTTTTTTTCTTTCTTTCTCATCTCTCTCAGTATAGAGGGAGTCTCGAGACATTGCCTTATATGTAGTTAAGTAATGCTTTACTTACTATTTCCCGCCAGAACTTTGAAAGCTTTATCTTCATGATGAGCTTGAGACTGTGATATCCATCACGGCAGGAAAGCTCAGAGCTTTCTTAAAACGTCATCATGAAGGCATCGGAAGTAAATTGATCTTCTGATCCTCACCGGGAAGCTACTGACTCAAATCTGTTTCCTCATACAGCATACGGAAAGAAGATATAACTAGATTACTACTTTCAACTTACTGTAAGACATTATATGCAATAATCTCTTAAATAAATAGGGATTATACTACACATGTAGCCTAAATACTTTTTGTGATCATCATAGGTACTCTTGAGCCTTATGTATTTATAAACGGATAGTATTCTCATAAAATATTTGCTTTATGTATGACATGGGTGCCGATATCTTGATGAGAAATAGTAGTTGTGATGTGTGCATTTTTGGAAGATTTAATAATGCTACAAGCTGTTTATATACTTGTGTTACATGTGCATTTTTTATAACTATTGACTTGCTGAGAAAATATTCATGACGCATTTATCAAAATGTTAAATGTATAGACGTATATAATAGGTTATCCTAGTTATTTTATGAATGCATTTGTGTAATAAGCTGATAGGGATGTACCACATAGGCAGCAATAATATTGCAAGGACAGGTGCATTAAAAATAGTTAGATCTGTTTATCATTAGAAAATGTGAAATTTTCATCTTTTGTTTTGTTAATGAAATAGCTTTTCAAAATTCAAAGATAGTATAAGCTATAACTGAATAATAAAAAGATCATTATATTTAAATAAGGCTTTTATATAGTATACAGGAGCTATTTAAGCACCTTGCTTCTTTGAACTAATATGACCTTTTCACTATTTTTCAGTATGGTGATGGACCCTTTGAGGTAACTCAAATTAATGCAATGAATGGAAGATCAGATTTTAAGGTTTATTAGTCACTCTTCTATGAGAGACTGCACCGGGGTGTTTGGTTATAAGAAAACTAGCAGGATGTTGTTGGTTTTACTTCTTGAGACAATGCTACAATTGTCTCATGTACACAGACAACCCTCTCCTCCTCCCAACAAACACAAATACATGTGAGAGATGCAACTATATAGCCAAACTGGAGGCTGAACTCTCTCAACTCAGGACTGGCAAGACCAGACAGGAGGAGAAGGTAACCACACACACACCAAACCCAGTCCCACATAGACCTATCACAACTGCAAACCAAACACATAAAAACACAAAGACATACTCGGAGGCTCTAACAAAAAGCTTACCAAAACAACAGAGGCTCCCAAAGCAGACACCCAAAAATCCACCACCTCAAAACATAACACATGCATCACATACTTCAATAAATCAGTGTGTCAAACAATCACAGCCCTTAAGGCCAAACACCATGCCTGATACACTAGTAATAGGTGACTCTATAGTCAGACACACTGACGTTCCTCTTACCAGGCTGAACAAGGAGAGGGTAATGGTGAGCTGCTTATCGGGAGCTAGGATCCGCCACACTCAGGTCACTCCAAAGCAAGTACAAATATGACTCCGTCATTGTCCATGCCGGCGTGAATGACCTGAGACGTACCTCCCTGGACTACATGAAAAGAGACATAGAGAAGCTCTCTGATTATGTAGCCCAGGCTGGTATGACCCTGACCCTGAGCAGCATCTTGCCCTCACCAAGAATGATGGCACAATACAAAGACAAGATGACCAGCTTTAATAATTGGCTCAAATACTGGTGTCATTCTAAGGGGATCCAATGTCTCTCTGCTTGGGATGACATGCTGGACAAGCCACGCTGCTTTGCAAGGGACGGATTGCATCTGTCACCACTGGGCTTCCGGATATTGGCTAAGGCTCTTGCCTCCCCTATAGTGCCTTTTTTAGGCAAGGCTCAAAAGACAAACCCACCTCCTTAGAAAACAAAAATGGAAAAAAATTAAGGGTAATGCTGCTCAATGCCAGAAGTCTAAATCTCAAGATGCAGGCTCTCGAAGCACTCCTCAGTATGGAGGACATCGATGTCTGTGCAGTAACTGAAACCTGGTTCAAGGCTACTGAGAGCACCCCAGCACTACCAGGCTATACCTCGTATCATGCGTTTCGGCCCCAAAATTCGGGCCAAACCAAAAATGGAGGGGGAGTGTCCATATTCATCAAGGACACCCACACCTCCAGGTTAGTGGCAACACATGAAGCATCAGAGACCATCCAGGTGCAAATAACCATAGGGAAAACTGCTATACAACTGGTAGCATGTTACAGACCATCCTCCCAATCTCAGGTACCCCACTCAGCCTTCCTGAAGACATTGGAGGATATGAATGTCTCACCAAACACCATCATATTGGGAGACTTCAACTACCCTAACATAGACTGGGTGCATTATTCTAGCCAAAAAACCCTAGCCCAAAGGTTCCTGGAATTCATAAATTCAAACGCAATGGAACAGCTAGTCACCTCTCCCACAAGGGGAGATAATATACTAGACCTGATCATCACAAACATGGGGACAAAGTGCTCCACACTAGAAGTATACCCTTCACTAGTGAGGTCTGACCACAAACTAATCACCCTGGATATACATATCCCACCTCCACCCCCAACACAAAAGGCTACAGTGAAAAACTTCTCAAAATCCAACTTTACACTTCTTAAAACTGAGATGGTATCCTTTAAGCCCGCTGGGACAGTGGAAACCACATCCCACAATGCAGAATCCTTCACAAATGCTTTCTACGGACATCTCCAAGAATGCATGGATCATGCAATCCCAAATAAAACCAAGACCCTCTCCACCAAGGGCAGGTGTCCTGTCTGGTGGACCCCAGCCATAAACAAATTGTATAACAAAAGAAGGAACGACAGAGCAAAATCCCATAAAGAGAAGGCATCTCTGATCAGCACTAGTAGAAAGCTACGTTCTCTCATAAAAACATCCAAGGCCAACTTTGAGAGAAAAATCGCTATGGACACTAAAGATAACCACAAGGCCTTCTTCAGCTATGTTAGAAACCTGGGCGGAAACCCTCAGATATGTTCAGAGTTAGTTCACAATGACAAAAAATACACTGAACCCACAGATATTGCCAACATTCTGGCAGACAGGTTCAGTGCAAATTTCTCCCCTCCCTCACCCCCAAAAGATGAAATACTTATCCCAGCTGACTGTAACCTCCCTGTCATCTCAGATGTCCAGGTGAGAACCGCCCTCAGCAAAGCTAAAAACACAGCATCAATGGGATCCGACGGTGTCCCGGGTTGCGTGCTACGTGAACTCAAAGAGGAGCTAAACCCGCACATAAAAATGCTATTTAACCTTAGCCTTACTACAGGATATGTACCTGAAAACTGGCGTACAGCAACAGTAGTCCCACTCCACAAAGGAGGCACCTCTACTGACCCTGGTAACTACCGCCCCATAAACTTAACCAGCCTGTTCTGCAAAGCTATGGAAAGAATCATTATGGAACTAATAAACAGAGACACTGGGGACTTACAGACACTTGATCCCACCCAGTTCGGCTTTGTAAAAGGCAGATCCTGCCTTTTAAACCTGGTTGACTTTTTCAAAACAGTCACTAGAGCCATTGACGAGGGCAAAGCAGTCCATACAGCCTACCTGGACCTGGCCAAAGCTTTCGACACAATACCCCACTCTGGCATCATAGACAAGCTCAACAGCTTAAATGTAAATCCACATGTCACAAGATGGGTGGCAAACTGGCCTAAGGATAGAACCCATAAAGTCAAAATCACTGGAGCCATGTCAGACTCAAAGCCAGTGACAAGTGGTGTCCCACAGGGCTCTGTCCTGGGACCCCTCTTGTTCGGCATTTATTTCTCAGATGTGAAAGCAAATATGGGTGGGTTGTGGCTGACAAAGTTTGCAGATGACTGCAAACTAGGTGCCATAGTCGATACACCAGCTGACACATACATCCTACAGAAAGGCCTCACTGAAACGGACAACTGGTGCCGGAATCATGGCCTTAAACTAAATGCCAAAAAATGTATAGTCATCCCCTTTGGGAAAAACAAAGTGCCCACAAACTATCACATAGGCGGTAACCCACTGAGTACAGAAAAAGTAATTAGAGACCTGGGGACCCAAGTCGATAGTGAGCTCTCATTTGACACCCACGTTGCCAAAGTGGTTAGAAAGACTTTCTACCTTGCCCACCTTATCATGAAGAGATTCACATCCAGATCAAAGGAGGTCATTGTGCCCCTGTACTCCTCCCTTATCAGGCCCATGATTGAGTACAATGCCCCATTTGGTATGTACCTCACCCGGCACTTGCAACAGCTAAAGAGACCCCAAAAGTACCTCACTAAGAGGATCAAGGGTCTCCAACATATGTCATATGCTGCCAGACTAAAGAAACTCCAACTCTATTCAGTAGCATACCGCCTACTCAGAGGTGATCTGTGCCTGATGTACAAGGCCATGTCCAATCAGGAATTGATAGACATGCTCCACCTCAAAAAATCCAAATCCATCAGAACCATGAGAGCTAAAGATTTGAACCTCAGCACAAATATGAACAGGACATGCTGGAGGGACAGATTCATAACTCAGAGGCTTCCCATACTCTGGAACAGAATCCCAGTTTATGTTAGGCAGAGCCCCTCACTGACTCTCTTCAAGAGAAATCTTGACGAGTGGGTGGGGGATCGTAGGTTTACCCCAGGGGTCATCTCTGTGTCACTACTAGACAGAGGCACAGTAAACTAATTCTATTATGTAAGGGGGTCTTCACTGTGTCACTACTAGACAGAGGCACAGTATTCTAAATCTATTCTGTACACTTTTGTACCATTACATGGGGTGCCGAAAGCCACATCACTATAGCTAGGCTTATAAATGCCCCAGGGCAGATAACCTAGTACCAAACTATGAAACTATCACTATATTTGCTTTCTGGCAAATAAATGCAGTGTTCATTTCTTTCAGAACAATCAGTATGTTAGTTGATTATTAGTAAAATCACTTTTATTAGCATCTTATTTATTAGCTGCCAATGTTAGTGGTTATTGAAGGCCCTTAGGTGATTCATTTACAACTATGTCGCAATTATCTGATCACCTATGGCAGTACTATATATCACACTTCAGCCTTTATTAGCCATATTTCGGTAATAAAATAATGCCATAGTCTCTTTTTAAGGTTCTTATCAAATGTGATTACTTTAAAACAGAAGAGTGAACTAATAGATCATAGTAGTTCTTAATAACCTACTAACTAATGTAAGACAATTCTGTACTTTATTCCTAAGATGTAGCTGTCATCAATTTACTAATTGACAGAACATTATATCTATACATTTGGTTCATACAAAAATTGTTTATGTTATTGATGAGAAGCCTTATTTTTATAGTTATGACTATAGACATTTAGGCAGGTGCTGACTGGATGCTGCTTTTGATAGGAGGTCGATTCGAGTGACTGATGTCATTCGAGTTAGGAGTTTTAAACTCCAGAGGGGTTCGGGTTGGTTATTTTGTTTCATGTTTATGTTATAAATATTTTCTAATAACTTTTCAGACGTTCATATCTTATGTAGCAGGAAACAACCTTAATTTTAAGAATATGATACTCTTACACTATGTTTGTTCTAATGATCATAACAGTATTCCTATTAGATATATTCTTGTGCATTTCTTAGATCAGCATGTTTATATTTACATCATTTAATTTTAAATGACTACACTAAAAGGTATATCAATTAACATTAATGGTTTAAATAATCCTAATAAAAGGAGGAATTTAACTAGATATCTTAAGTTACATAAATCCCAATTAGTATTTTTACAAGAAACTCACTTAATAACAGAGGATATATTCAGACTTGAATTTAAAACATATAAGATTTTAGTAAGTTCTGAACATACTAAGAAAAAGAGAGGAGTAGCTATCCTATGGAACAGCATAATGCCTTTTCCTAAAATAATAGATACATATAAGGATAATAAAGGAATGTTTTGTGCAGTCACCATAGAAATAAACAGTAAAATGTTCACATTGATTAACATGTATTGGATCCCAGGGATAGGGATAAACACAGTGAAACAACATCTAGATCAAATTGTACTATTCTTTAAAGGGAACATTATTTTGGCAGGAGATTTCAATTGTATTCTAGATTACAAAGACTCTGATGCTAATGGGAAGAGAAGAATATCTACATCATCTAAATTATTAAAAGACTTTTCAGATACTTTTTTTTGAAAGATATAAATTATTTTGCAGATACTACTTCTTTGTTTTACACCTTTTTTTCTCATAGACATAACTCATACTCGAGGATAGATAAATTTTTTATTTTTAATAATTTAACAGATTCCTTAAACAAATCACCAGTGATTTCATGTCCTTTAACAGATCATAATTCTATAATTTTTGAACTGGTAGTCAATCCAAATTTTAATATTCATATAAAAAGGATCCCAGCTTATATCATAAAATTAAAAGATTGTAATGATTTCATTTCTACAGAAGTACAGAAATTTACATAAGGGATGCCCTAAAAGCTTATCTATATGGTAGGATATTGAATTGGTACAACAAAAAAAAAGAAAGCTTGGGATAAAGAGCTGCAAGATATACAATGTAAATTAGACACACTTTAAAACTTAGTAATATGGGTGATAAAGATATATCATATAAAAGAAAAGAAATAAATATGTTAAATAATAAATATCTAGAAATATTAAAACATAAAACTATGATCAATATAGAAAAATTCAAGTTTATAAATTTCTCTTCTAACCCTAAATCCTTAAAAATTCTTGCTAATAAAACGAAAAGAAATAGAGTTAGTCATATTAATGAAATATTCTCCCCTAAAAAAGGAAAAATGGTATCGGAAATTCATAATATATTAACTGAATTTAGAGAGTTTTTATAAACATCAACCAAACAACTACTGAAATTAACTCTAAAGAGGAAATAAAAACATTTATTAATAAATACACTAAAACAAGACTTTCAGAGGAACAAGGGATTTCTATTGATAAACAAATATCTTTCAAAGAACTTCAAACTCACATTACCAAATTAAAGCAAAATAAAGCACCAGGTAATGACGGCATCATTCCTGAAATTTACAAATTACTACCTATAAATGCTCTAAAATTGCTTTATAAAGTATTTAATCTTGTTCAGGACAAAAACATAATTCCACCTTCTTGGAAATACACTTTTATTTCTCCTATTTTAAAATCTAACAAAGATCCCTCTAAGTGTACCTCCTATAGACCCATCTCCCTATTTAACACTGATTACAAATTATTTATGTCCATTTATGCAGAAAAGCTTAAAACACTTTTACCCAAATTAGTTGACAGTGATCAAACGGGGTTTATAATGAAGAGAACTTCATATGATAACACTAAAAGAATATTAACTTTAATTGATTCGGTGAAAAATCTTAAAACAAATTTAACCCTAGTTAGTTTAGATATAAATTGTGGTTTCGACTCAGTTACATGGGAATATTTGTTCACTCTATTAAAGAAATTAAATTTCTCCAATAATTTTATCAATCTTATCACTCTGTTATATGCAGGTAGCCAAGCTTATGTTAAAATTGGCACTAGTATATCTCAAAATATACCAATAGTAAAAGGTACTAAGCAAGGGTGTCCTTTATCCCCTCTTTTATTTTCATTAGTTATGGAACCATGGGCAAATTTAATAAGACATGATACAGATATTGAAGAATACAAGTTAAACCCCACTATATCATCTACAATACAAATGTCTGCAGATGACATATTGGTTACTCTTGGGAGTAGAAGGGAATCTATACAAAAACTTTTTAAAAACATGGAATATTTTCAAAAAAATTCCGGCCTTACTTTTAATAATAATAAAACACAAATTATTTTAACAGGTTCAAAAAAATACAATATACCTGATGAATATAACGAATATATAGCTCAGTCTCAACAATGGCATATTTAGGTATAATTATTACTAACAATATTAAAGATACCATTCAAATAAATTATAATAAAAGTTTATTACAGATAGAATATTTAATAAATAAATGGAACAATTTACCCTTTTCTATGGATGATAAACTTTTAATAATAAAGATGATCCTTCTCCCCAAAATCTTATATATAATTCAATCCTTATCTATACCTCCTTCTTACCAAATAATTAAAAATTTTAATTCAATGATTCAGAAATTTTTGTGGTTCCCAAATAAGCCAAGGATTGCATTAACATACCATATGTGTAACTGGAATAACGGGGGTATAGCCTTACCAAATTTAGAAATTTATTCAATTTCATCAGTATTCAATACAATCTCTCATCTCATTGATGTGGAATACACTGCTAAGTGGAAAGAGTTTATAGAGGTATTGTCACAAAATACCAAAGATATAAACAGTTCCTATAAGCTAAATATAATTAATAATCCATTTATTTGGAGGTTAAAAGATTATATTTTTGAATTTTCTTCTCTGAGTTTTAACTCTAAGCATATAGTTTTTCTTTTAAAATCATTTAAAAATGTTATATTTAAATATAATATATATAAGGATTGGCTTTTTTTTACTCTTCCCTATAGCCTACACACACACACAGATCTATTTTCTCTTCAGATTATACAAAAATGTCTATATTTCAGCAAAAGCATTTAACATTTTGGCACCAAATGATGATAAATAATGAGATAAAATCCAATAGTTTACTCTTGGAAGAGTATAAACTTGATTCTTGTTTATGGTTAGAGCTTCAAGAAGCTAGACAATATGTATTAAATAAATTGGATTCTATGTGTCCTATTATTAGGAAAAAATTCCCAAGCTAATACAATATATGATTTTATCAGTTTTGCATAAGTCTCCTGCTAATAACAAGTTATCAAACATTTATAGGGCAATTAAATGTGATTTAGATCCACATTCAGATAATTATTGGAAATATTTTTCTTTAATTAATAATAATCCCCCTTCTGAGAAAGACAAATTTAATATTTTACAATCAGTAAGTATGACTACTACTTCTTTAAAATGGAAATTATTCACATGGAGATTTTTAAATAGATCATTTATCACTCCTCATAATATAAGTATATTTTCTAAAAAGAATATAACATGTTGGAGATGTAATGTTGAATTGAATGCTGACTGGTTTCATATGTTTTATAATTGTATATATTTAAGACAATTTTGGGATGATATCAATAATTTGTTGCAAACAATTTTTACTGATAATGTCTTTATATCTAAATCACTTGTTTTATTTAATACTCCTGTTCCTGATTGTGTGAAAGAGAATAAGTACCCTTTGGTTGGTCTATACTATCTATAGCTAGAAAAACAATCACTAAGAATTGGAAATTTAGTACAGCACCTACATTTTTGGAATTTAAAATATACTCCTTGAAAACGTGTAATTTGGAAATGTTAACTATTAAATCTAGATCATCTAGGAATACTACATTATATAATTCATGGAATATCATCTATGAACTTCTAGAAAAATAGTTTATTAATTTATGTAAACAGATGATTTTTATTAATCCTACTGCTACATTAAGAAAAATTTTTTTTTGCATGATGAACGTCTTTGTACATAGTTTAGTTACATTGGTTTATATATTAGAAAGTTTGTTTTTTTAATTTCTTGTTTTTTAACTTTAAAGAAAGAATGTTATAATTTCATGCAAATATTTGTTCATTTTAATAATTATTTAATAAAATTCTTTGAAAAAAAACTGCAGAGGGATGCAGAATGAACTATCCTGTATAGTAACGAGGGGAAATTAAGCAATGCTACTCATGAAAGAAAGCAACTGCGTTTGTTCCAGACTATCTCTTGGTTATCAAAAATGAATATAGTATCAAGCATCATGTGTATTCAAGAAGGAGGTTAGTACATTTTGCCTGTCACAGACAAGGTGCTATATTCTGCTTTTTCCCATATAGTTGTCAAAAACTGAAGATTCCAGAAAGTAAATATTTTGGAAGTATTGGTAAGGTACCAAAAAAAAAAAGCAGCATAAAGGCCAGTGGCACATGACATACATCTGGAATGTACAGTGCAAGGTGAGTCAAATTTGATTAATTAGAATGCCCAGTTATAGAGTTAAAAAAAGAAATAAAGGAATAACTGCTTACCTGTGCTTTTGGTAACTAAATGCTAGGATTTGCAAGCAGCGGCATGATAAATGAATAAATGTTTTTTAGGTGCAAAAATATTTGAGTAAATCATTAAAGGAAACTGTAAAAAATTTAGTGTTGTTTCACTGGGCAGTCTCATTGTTAAGACCTCATTGCAAGCATAGTTCAGATGGTGACAGCTCAGAAATCTGTCCCCATCCCCTCAGTCATACATAATCAGATGGGCAGGTTATTCATTACTCGAGTAAGTATGTTGAATGAATGAATAACAATAATAAAGTTGGATGGCTGTTCCATAGCTCTCAACCTCTTAGCACAAGGAAACTGGACATATCCTTAATTAATGGGGGGGGGGGGGCAAAGTCCCAAAAAAGGATTTTTAAATATTGCTCTTATAAACATAGAAAGTTGCTAGAATAACAGGCTGGTTTTGTGTTGCCATACATGTTCTGAAGGATATGCTGTCTGAAACTCAAATTTCTTTCATTACTTTATTTCATTCCACTGTGATTTATCAGAAAACTACATATTTTATGAGGAACACACCAAATATATGAAGCAAAAATGTGGTCATTCTGCAAAATTCTGGGCAGTTGAGAGATATGTGTGTGTGTGTGTGTGTGTGTGTGTGTGTGTGTGTGTGTGTGTGTGTGTGTGTGGGTGTGCGCTCACCTGTGTGCCCGCACGTATATTTTGGTCGAAAGTCCGTGGCCATGTTCAAGGTATGCTTTTTGCGCAGTGCAAAAATAGGGTGTTCCACATTTTGACTGTTTGTCACACATTGCTATGGTCTGTGTTCCACATTGGTCTTTTAGCAGGTTGAGACCTATGCTTCTGACGCCAGTGTTGTCAAAATAACAGGCTGGTGTTGGCAGTGTGCAGAAGTAGTTGTATTCTTTGCCAGATTGCTGTATTCTTAACTTACCCTGAAAGGAGTACTTTGCTGTACATAAGAAGAGAAATAAGTGCGCTAAACATCTACAACAAAGTGAAGTGACTCTTTTAAGTTGTATTTCAATGAGACTTTTTTGCAGTTCAATTAAAGTTAATTTAATACACTTCAAAGAAGCTTGAAATTTCCTAGCATTGATTTTCTTCCTTCTCCTAAGAAATAAAGCCTGTGCACCTGTACTGCATTCCAAAATAGAGAATGAGCTACAGTAACCCTAAAGTGAACTGCGTAATTCAGTTTCAGTTACCACATATAGTACTGCGTCTGCAATCTACTAATGTGTTAGGCAGAATCAAAGTAATTCATGGAGAAAATTACTGAAACCCCTGTTCAAAGGGGGGGGGGGGTAGTTAAAGATGAGCATTTAACTTATGAAAAACTGCAAGGGGTCTAATTTTTTATTCGCTGCCCATAAGGAAAACCTTTTCCATTTATTAAGATAGAGTAGTCTGGTGGACGATTTATGAGACGCAATAAGAATACTGCACACAGGGGATGATAGGTTTTCATGCCTGGCAATCATTGGAAGTGGAGAACCCAAGCTGTCAGTTTCAGGGTTGTTAGATTGGGGTGAGTCAGACCCTGCAGATGGGAGATCAACGTTGGGGATGGATTGAGGATCCACGGTTGATCTAGCAGATGAGACCAGGGGAAGGCAAACCAGACTTGATCAGGCCAATATGGAGCAATGAGGATCACTTTGCTCTTCAACTGTTGTGCTTTCTTCAGAAATTGGGAGATGAGGGGAAGAGGAGGATAAGCATAAAGTAGGCCAGAGGGCCAAGCATGCACTAGAGCATCTCTCTGTGACTGTCCCCGGGGGAATTAAGGCAAAATAGTTGCTGCACTTGTAGTTGGTTGGGTAGGCAAATGAGTCACAGCAAGGCTGGCCCCAGTGGTTGAAGATTCTTGCCACTATCATAGGACTGAAGGACCACTAGTGAGGTTGCAGAATGCACCTGCTCAATTTGTCCGCTATCACACTGGAGCTGCCGGGAATGTGCATTGCAATGAGAAAGCGGTTGGAAGCTATCACCCATTGCCATATTCTAAAGGCCTTTCACATAACGGGTAAGATCTGGTGCCCCCTTGATTGTTGATGTACCAGACCAGTGAGATGTTGTCTGATTGGATCACAATAGTCCCTGACGGAAGGATGGAATGAAATGCTTGCAATGCTAGTAGCACTGCCCTCAGTTCCAAGACACTGATATGCAAAAGAGCCTCTGTCTCTGACCAGGTGCCTTGGACTGAGTTTCCCTGACATAGCCCCCCCCACCTCATCAGAGAGGTGCCTGTGGTCACCGTGGCTATCGGTTGATGGGGTTTGAAGGGCAGAGACCATTGTTGGGGATTTTGAGACATCCACCAGAGTAAATCTTGCTTTTATCTTTGAGTTACAGTTATCTGAAAAAACAAAGGATGTTGTAGAGGGTACCACTGAGTGAGAAGTAGCCACTGAAGGAGCCTCATGTGGAATCTGGCTAGAGGAACAATGGTGATCGAGGCTACCATTGACCACAAGAGTTGGAGTATAGATCGAGCAGGAGATTTGTGGTGACAGAGCAGCGGTTGAACCTGTTGCCTTGTTTTTTGAAGCCTGTGTTCCAGAAGGGATGCTGAGCCATTTCTCGTGTCCAACAGTACCCCTATAAATTCTCAAAGACTGAGAGTCATGTTGGATTTCTCCCAGTTTATAGTAATTCCCAGGCTTTGAGCTGTTAGGAGAGTATAGTGCAGGACTTCTTCCAGTAGATGCTTGGTGGGGGCGTTGAGGAGCCAGTCATCTAGATATGGAAATGCCTGGAATCCATAAAGTCACAAGTGAGCAATAACCACTGCCATGCATTTGGTGAACACTCTGGAGGTTGTAGAGAGACTGAAGGGCAGAGCTCAAAATTGGTAGTGACTGGCTCCTATGCAGAAGCAGAGGTATCTTCTTGGGCATTTGTCCATTTTTGTGTGGCAATACGCATCTTGAAGATCTACAGAGAACATCCAATCATCTTCTCCCAGAGGAGCAAGGATAGACTGAACCCTGACCATTAGAGTGTAAACAAATGTAAAAAGAATTTCTCTGTTTTTACAAATTTATTCAGTGTGCTGAGATCCAGAATTTGGTCTCCAGTCCCCTGTCTTTTTTGGCACTAAAAAGAACCATGAGTAAAAACCTGATCCTATCTGGTCTGGGGGGACCATCTAGATGACTCTTTTTTGTAGGAGCTTTTGGATTTTGTGTGCTGCTGCTTCCCTTTAACTGAGTGGAATGTCAGGTAATATTCTGGATGAAACTGGAGAAAGATGGAATGGGGTGAGATAGCCTGTGGATATTATCCGTTGTACCCAAGAGTCAGTGGTTATTATTTTGCCAGGCAGAGGGGTACAAGGACAAATGACCCCTGACTGCTTCCAGAGGTCAGCAGTCAAGCAAAGCTTCAGGAGCGCTAATAGGGTTGGCCAGAGAAGGAATCTCTGGAACCCTGGTTTCATGGACCTCCTCTGCCCTGAAAGGGGCATCTTCCATTGGAGTTTCCCCCTCTGCCTCAAGGGAAGAACTCGGCACGTGCATTCTGGAAAGAGCCCTGTGATTTCCTGTGCCACATCTTCCAGCTCTTCTGATTTCTGGAGTAGAATCACAGAGGAGTGGAATGTCTGACACCAGTGGCAGGCAGGGTCTTGCCATCTTGTTCGCACCTTGCCAGTGTATCTTTCACTTTAGGGCCAAACAAAGATGCAGCCTCGATGGGGGCATTCATGAAGGAAGCCTTAAAGAAGTCCGTCAAGTCACAAAGGTGCATCTAGGCATGTTGTCTAGTGACTATACCTGAGCCTGCTGCTCTAGCCGCCCCTTCCATTGCGTGAGAAATAATGCACATGGAAGAGTTGAAAATGAACTCTAGGGTGGCTATCTGAGAAGCCACTTTGTCATGGACCTCGTCAGAAACAGCTCCCACCAAGGTTTCAGAAAGCTGATTGATATGATCCCTCTGAAGCCTGGTAAAGTGTTCCAAATAGTTCAAAGACCTTACAGCAAAGGTCGATGAAGCAAACACATGCATCCCTAGTCTGTCTATTGCCCGAGACTCCTTGTTGGGCGGATGGACAGTTTGGCTGTCTTCTGCCAAATCCTTCTTAGTTGCAGCCACCACCACCATAGCATCTACTGGAAGACCCCGTGACCAATGTGGGTGCTCAGCTGGAGAGATAATATTTTATCCGGTCTTCTTGGTATCGCTTCCAGGGTGTCAGGAGCCTTCCATGCATGCTGGATGAGCTCCTCGGCCGGCGGGGTAACCCAGGAGGTAGGGGGCCAGGCACAAAAAGCCTGCAGGAATACGAATTCCTCAGAGCAAGGATTAGAGGACTCCCAGTCACCTTTCTGTCTAAGGATCTTAAGGATGTCTCCAAAGGACACCTCATCAGAGGGTGACCGTGGGGGCCCCTTCCTTGTCATCAAAATCTGTATGTTTAGTCAATGACTCCTCAGTGGAGTCCATGTGCTTCTTCTTGCACGATGCTTTGCGGGATACTTCCTCAGTGGAAGGTTCTGGGGAAGACTGCAAAAAGGGGTTCTCCTGAGGAGGAGAAACCTGAGGCCCTTGTGCCTGGTGTCCGGTGGTTGTGGCTTGTGACAGTTGCAGCACAGAGGGGGAGAGGACTCTTACATATGCGGTTTGCCAGCAGAGGCAAGCGCCCTCTCCATGGCCTGGAAGGTCGGCCTGCCCAAGGAGGGGTGGTAGCCCGGAACCGAGCATGACAACCTCAGAACCAGGGTCACAACCTGCCCCTATGAGCCCACCCCCAGACCAAGAGTCTCAAGAGGAGTGTGAACCATGAGAGAGAGAGGATCCCTGGAGGGTGCCAAAGAAAAAATCGGCATGGAACCAGGAATGCCCTTCCTCATGGCACAGCCACTGGGCTGAGAAAAGCCTGATGCCCAGTGCACTGAGGGCCACAAGGATGACTGTGGTTCCAAAGTGAGATCTACTATTGGAGTCAGAGGAAGGGAAGCTGCTGTTGGAGTAATAGGCTTTGAAACTTGGGTAGAAGTTGGAGGAGGAGTGTATATTAGAGTTTGAGGAGACATACATTCACCTGAAGAAGGGAACGTGGACTTCGACGGGTGAGAGAGACCTCTGACCACAAGCAACTGGTTAACAAGCCGCAACACATCTTGCTCAGAGAGACTCTTTGTTGACCTGATGGAGAAAGCTGATGGCGATTCTGGCCTTTCTAGAAAAGGACTATATTGACTACCAGCAACTGGATCCAAGGAAGGAAAATACTTGGTCCTTGCTAATTCAAGAGGTTCAGAGCCCAGAACCGAGGACTTCTGCACCAAAGAAAATGGCTTGGAAGTAGTCTGCACCGAGGATGTCAGCGCCAAAGTAGCTGAAGGTGTCTGCACCATAAAGGCAAAAGTCTGCCCCAATGGGTACGGTACCATCGAGGAAAGTATCTGCACCAGTAATAAGGGTGGTGCCAAGAAGGACTGCATCAAAGAACAAGTCGGTGTTGAAAATGTCTGTACCATGGAATACAGAAAAGTCATACTCGGAGCCAAAGAGGATTGTACCAACTGTACCGAAGGGGACTGTACCTGCATAGATGGTGCCGGTAAGGGCTACAATGGAAATGTTGAAGTGAAAGTAGTCTGCACTGGGAACTCCAGTGCCGGTGTTAAGGAAGACATGGCTGGAGCCAGAATCATTTGGGGCAGTGCTGAGCCTGGAGCTGACAGGGTCACAAGTGGCAGCACCAAAGTAGTAATCAATTTCACCTTCTTATGAGTTGACTCCCTACAATCTCCAGAGGGAGAAGAAGGGAGTGACCCCAATGATGAAGAGAAAGAATGCCTCTTAAGGGGTTTAACAGGAGGGAGGTGAGCCCTCCAACCCAGAAATAGCCTCAGAGAAAGGAGATTTGAGAAGACCTTTCAATATTAATTTATTCTTCCTCTTGTTAAGAGTCCTGGTTGAAATACTTTTATAAATCCCACACATGGGATTTCCACAGTAAGGTGGGAGACATTCAGACAGTAGGCACATAAGTCATGGTCGTTGCAAAGCGGTAACTTACGGCCACAATCCTTACACTGCTTGAAACCAATGGTACTTTTCTTATCCAACATAATGATATGGAGAAGAACAGTACCAAAAGGAAGAGGAAAAGCTACCCAAAAGGGTAAGAAGAGAAAAGGAAGGATTACCAACAATGGTAATGAAAAAGTACCTCAAAG